>NW_024880206.1:0-25976 GCF_900700415.2 Clupea harengus
CAGACGCTTTTGTCCAAAGCGACGTACAAGGGAGAGAATAGTCAAGCTACGAGCAATAGAACCTGGTGTGACAATAAATACTACTTTACATAAGAAATATAACAAAATGAAATAAAAAAGAAAAAGAAGTGCAGAAATGTAACTGCTGTAATTGCAAGTTACGCACTAGTCAAAGTGCCAGTTAGGACGGGAAGTGCTCTTTGAAGAGTTGGCTTTTTGTGTGGGCTTTTTGTGTGTGTGTGTGTGTGTGTATGTGTGTGTGTGTGTGTGTGTGTGTGTGTGTGTGTTTGTGAAATAAGTTGACAGTTCCAATACATCATTTGGATTATAGAGTTTCCAGCTTTTTGAGGGCTGTATTCCCTGCAAGTAACTGGTTACAGTGTCAAAGTTTAACCTGAAGAGGGTGCTATTTTACTACATTTCTGTTGATTTCTGTGAATGCTTCCCTCTCTGCAAGTAACTGGTGACAGTGTCAAAGGTGAACCTGAAGAGGGCACTATTTTACTATATTTCTATTGATTTCTGTGAACAATAACATAAGAAAAACTGAAGAATAAAGAAGAACTCTGAACATGACATTGTTTTATCTCGTTAGACACTTGCTGAAGTCTGTAAGTCAACCAACAATCCATACAACATCTCTATGAACCCACAACTCATCAACACCCATCAACATTCATGCCATGATCCACTTTCACTCCTCAACTGTCCCTGAGGACACAATAATTCCATGTGATGAATATGTGAGAACAGCAACTGAACATGAAGTAAAAGGACTGAGACACACGTCTCTCTTACAGGAAGAGTAACAGGACAAACAGTCTATAGAACACCAGGAAAGCTGTGTTTTTGAATACGCTTGCTTTCATTTAAAATGTTTTTAACAGTATTCTATACACACAGTCACATAGTAAGCCTCATCAGTGTGGACTATTAAAATCTCTACGCATAGACTGTAGATAGATGTAATTATGTTATGTTTATTATCAGTGTTGATAATGGATTTGATAATAAGTGCACTCCAAGGCCATGGCCCAGACCCAGAGAGAGGCTGAATCTGGGCTGGAACTGACCCTAATGCGGCCCAGATCTGGCAGATTGCCTTCACACTTAGGATTGCTGCACAGTTCAGTTCATGTTGTACTGAGAGTACTGTGTGAATATCACACTTAGGACTGCTGCACAGTTCAGTTTATGTTGTACTGAGAGTACTGTGTGAATATCACACTTAGGACTGCTGCACAGTTCAGTTTATGTTGTACTGAGAGTACTGTGTGAATATCACACTTAGGACTGTTGCACAGTTCAGTTCATGTTGTACTGAGAGTACTGTGAGAATATCACACTTAGGACTGCTGCACAGTTCAGTTCATGTTGTACTGAGAGTACTGTGTGAATATCACACTTAGGACTGCTGCACAGTTCAGTTCATGTTGTACTGAGAGTACTGTGTGAATATCATTTCATAGTGAATTTTATCTCAGACAGCCATTGGCCCACAGAGAGGCTGATAATCTTTAATCTTTTCATCAGTATTCATCAGTACACACTGAATTTGATAACAAGTAAACTCTTTCCTGACCTGGTCATTATAGCTTTGCACTGGGAGTATGTTCACAACAATTAAGCACTACAATTTTAAACGCAAAACTGTCCTTTTAGAACTAAACATAACTCATCACAACTAAACAGAAACAACATTCCCATCCACTTTGCCAGGCAGCCTCTCCCTCTCCATCTAATTTATATCATATTATGCTAATATCGATACTTATGATGTGGCAAATTCTCTCTCTCTTATAGAGTGAACTTTGTTCGGAAATGCTGATTTAATTCAACCACTATTGAAACATTTTGATGCTGACTGCAAGGGGCCAAGTAGCCAAACTTAGACAATAGCCAAAAGCTGTCCTCGAGTAAAAGTATCTTTACTTTGTAGTAATAATCAGCAGAAACACTCACAGATGATATGATTCGCATAGGCCAGCAAGAAAACACAGCAGTTGGCTTTTGCATGTTATTGTGCAAACTCAGAAAACATTCCCCCCGTAGCCATGGTAACCTGACCACAGTTCCTTTTTTACAGGAAATCCTCTCTGTAGAGGCGACGACAGTTTGTCTGTTGCCTTTAAGTATATGTAGTAAAATGACACTGCATGTCATGGTATGCATGTATTGCCTACATTCTTAAAGTATTTAACCCCTTGAAACTACATTCTCAAATAAGATAAATTCATATATTAACAGGTAAGATTTGTATGACACTATTCACCAACATGAACATCATCCGTTTAGTCATCATACAATCAGAAGGGGAGTGGAGCATGGAACACATGTTTTGGGGTAAATATCAACAATAACACTTTTAAGAGTACTGCACAATGATGCCCTTACATCAACAGGTTTGCCAACTTTCTTAGATATCTTGCAAGTAATACCACTGCCTCTTGTATATGCTTGTCATAAAGTACATATTTTCTACAACAAGGGTCTGAATTAGATTGAAAATGTTTGTTGTCTTACTTCAGTTTCCAGTGTTGTACCCAAGGTTCAGGACGTCTGTCGATTCCTCACAGAACATTTCTGTGTGAGAGGAAACACACACACACATTTCCTACCAACAGTCAAGGGGAGGGGCGATTTGTTGACTCAAACTTTTTCCATTACACAATAGTTATTTAATAAGTACGGCTATGGTGTGATCCAACCTCTTACTGAAACAGTGGGGATATGAAGTCAAACATGTTGGGTTTGAATATGTTCTTCTGTTCTCTTGAATATGTGATGTAGAGAAGCCACTGCTGGCCCAGAGAGAGACGGTTATCTAGTGGCTGAACGTTTAATGCCTGATCTGTCTTATCCGGTGCCATGATGAGACGGTTATCTAGTGGCTGAAGGTTTAATGCCTGATCTGTCTTATCCGGTGCCCCGGTGAGACGGTTATCTAGTGGCTGAAGGTTTAATGTCTGATCTGTCTTATCCGGTTAGCCCTGATGAGACTACTTAAATGGCCCAAGCTATCGCTTGACCAATCTGACCCCAATTATTCATTATTAACCACTAGAGATAGGCTTGTGGCCTGTAGTTCTCAAATTAATCACATACGGACATATCCACGCTATTCTGAGTCCACAAAGGAATCACATACAGATATATCTACACTATTGTCCATCAGTCTGTAAACTAGTTCAGGGACCGACTTTATGGTATAACTTTTACAGTTACTAGCCTGATACAAGCAGTAATAAATTGTGTGTTTATCCCATCATGCAATTCTGCCTCAATCTTGGACCACCACTGCCCAGTGAACGCTTGACACAACAGACTCCTTGGAACTACTGGAAGTTAGTAACTCTAGAAGAGACAATACTTCAGATTAACAATGAACCATTTATTGTAATGCCAAGAATAATGAAATCCAAAACAGATCAAAGAAGTATTATAAACATTAAAGTCAAAGCTGTAATACTCTTGTCCTCATCTCCTTTGCTGCCCTCAGACTTGTGTGGTTGACTGTCAGTCAGACTGAGAGGAAGAAGTACGTGTGGGTGTGATTGTGTGTGTGTGTGTTTGTGTGGGGGTGTGTGTGTGTGTGAGAGTGTGAGTGGGGGTGTGTGTGTGTGTGTGTGTGTGTGTGTGTTTGTGTGTGTGTGTGTGTGTGCGTGTGTTTGTGTGTGTGTGTGAGTGTGAGTGTGAGTGTGTGTGTGTGTGTGTGTGTGTGGGTGTGTGTGTGTGTGTGAGTGTGAGTGTGTGTGTGTGTGTGTGTGTGTGTTTGTGTGTGGGGAGGGGGGGGGGTGCCCCTCTCAGTGACGGTTCTCTACCTCTGCCATTTGGCTGCAATCCTGCTATTTGTGCTGTATGGGCCCAACTTTGTGGAGGACACTGGCACACACACACACACACACACACACACACACACACACACACACACACACACACACACACACACACACACACACACACACACACACTCACACACCCAGCTAGCTTTAGGTATAGGACCAACTATGTTGAGGACACTGGTCACTCACTCACACACACACACACACACACACACACACACACACACACACACACACACACACACACACACACTCACACACCCAGCTAGCTTTAGGTATAGGCCCAACTATGTTGAGGACACTGGTCACTCACTCACACACACACACACACACACACAGAGGTTGAGAACAGTCATTGAGGGGGGCAATGGTGGAGGAGAATGGCAAAAGTTCAAGGGCTGTGTATCGAAAGGCCTCAATGATTATCAAACACCAACTCTGTGACCCAAACTTCTGTGGGTTACGTGCTTCTTCCTCTCAGTCTGACTGACAGTCACAATGCCAAAGATACACTAATGTATACATTGTAGCTACAGGTAGGTAAGTCAAAACATAGGCACAACGGTTCCCTCGTCAGGATTCCACTCGCTGATGCCCTGTGTAGGGAAGTGAGAGATCATTCTGGTTGCTACACGAAAATGGATAAATGGTTAAAAAGAGTTAATTATTGATAAAGATCAAACAGCTATGAAGGTCTGGAGCAGCACCCCCTCATGTCCACGCACACAATGTCTTTTTCTTCTTTCCTTATACCCCGACACACACATAAAGCTCAGTCATATAAACAAACAAAACCACCCAAACACAGATAATGATTCTGAACACGTGCTTACTTACATTCTGAATCATCATATGCATATGTATGTGTGTGTGGGTGTGGGGAGTGAGGTGTATGTGTCCGTGTGTGTTTGTGATTCTGTTTGAGTTAATCATTCTTTCCCTCTCTCTCCCTCCCTCTCTCTCTCCCTCTCTCTCTCTCTCCATCTCTCTCTCTCCATCTCTCTCTCTCTCCATCTCTCTACCTGTTCCCGCATGGACTGAGTGTGTGGGCGGAGCCTGAGAGCTGTGAGTGAATGCTGCGTGTGGCCGCTGTGCCAGGAACACTGCTATCTTTTCGATCTTTCTCTTTATATTTTACAGTCGGGTCCATAAATATTTGGACATTGACACAATTTTCATCATTTTGGCTCTGTACACCACCACAATGGATTTGAAATGAAACAATCAAAATGTGCTTTAAGTGCAGACGTTCAGCTTTAATGTGAGGGTATTTACATCCAAATCAGGTGAACGGTGAAAGAATTTTATATATGGCCCCCCTTTTTTTAAGGGACCAAAAGTAATTAGACAATTGGCTGCTCAGCTGTTCCATGGCCAGGTGTGTGTTATTCCCCCGTTATCTCATTTACAAGGAGCAGATAAAAGGTCTAGAGTTCATTTCAAGTGTGGTATTTGTGTTTGGAATCTGGTGCCTCAGGTATAGGGAAATTCAATTTTCTAACTCGGCAGCATGCTGTTAAAATAGCCTCTACCGCCAGCGTTTGGCCGAGCTTGACACTGCAGGGACTTTGGAGGAACTGGAGAGTGCCCTCCAACTTTTGCAGGTTGATGGGGCTCCGGGCCTAGATGGGATTCCAACTGAATTTGATGTCTTTCTGGTTGGAGGTGGGAGAAGACTTGCTGGCCATAGGCGGAGATCACGGGGGGGGGGGGGACGGGGGGGGACGGGGGGACGTGTGAAAACAAAACAATTTTTTTTGAAAAATATAGTAATATGAAATACATGCACGACGACACAAGCGGTGCTAATTATAAATGTAAAATAATGTGTTTTTTAAGTGTTGAAAAATCATGATCCCCCTATTCCTCAAAGTGGTTTGGTTCACATGCTGTTTCCAACGGGCGGGGCTACGGGCAGCTCCGTGTTTCAGTCAATTAGCCAAGTACACGGTCAGACAGTGAGACTGTTTCCTCCTCTCTCCCACTGACGCAGTTAAGAACATGTAATGAAGAAGTTTTTTTCTAAACTCCTTTTACGAAGTTCCAATCGATATGCACAAGTATACATACGTTTAATAATGGATTGACATGACAACGTGAACGTTTGCTGATAACACACTTATGCCGGTAATTAACACCGTTACGATAGCTAGCTAGACAGTTAGGACACTGTCCTGTCAGGGGCAGGTTAATGCTAGTTAATAAAGGTAGGTCTACATCTCAGTGCCTCTCCAGATTAGTTAAATTCACTGAAGGTAAATTAATTTAATCTTTCCCTGCGGTGCATGAGCAATGCTGGTATTGGATATATTTATCTGCAATCGTGATGACCGTGAGATGAGGCTTCTCCCTCTTGTATGTAATTTGTAAATTCTCACCTCAAATGTAAGCTTGTTATCCACCATATCTAGTTTTAAATGTTATGCATATCCCTCCATTGCAGTATGAAGGCCCTTTTGATGGCTTCTTGACGAAATCAGGTTCTTTTGTCTCCAAAAGTTGTCTAGAGCCTCCTGGGATATAGTTTTTTGACACGGATAGCTGCCATTGTAAACTCTAGTCAGCTCTGATAACTTGTCCGAGTTAGGAACAGTAAATATTGGTGGCGGGGCTTATTGATAGGTATTGAACTATTTTAGAACTTATTTTGAGCATCAAGTTCTCTTGAACTTTGGACATTATTTGTCTGTGAGTAGATATTTTTTGTTAGTACATTTAATGCCGTTTAGAGGATTTAAAAATGATTTCGAATTTCTGTTTGTAAATGTTATTGAGAATTCGTTATTTAGCAGCTAAGTTATGCTAGCTCTGATGAAAGCAATTTTTTCATGTCCCCCCCTCGGAATTACTCTCCGAAATTTTACCATGTATTGTCCCCCCCTACAATGAAATGGGATCTCCGCCCCTGTTGCTGGCAGAACTTAATGACAGCCTAGCCAGAGGGCGTCTGCCAGTAGTTTGTCGCACAGTAGCCTCACTCTCCTCCCCTAAAAAGGTGACCTCACTGATATAAAGAGCTGGAGACCCGTATCACTCCTGTGTAGTGCAAGATTTGATTTAAAGTATTGTCCAAAAGGCAGGGGAAAGTGATGGAGCAGGTTATCCATTCAGACCAGACGTACTGAAGAATAAGATCCTTTGTGTCCGCCTATAGATAAAAACTGAGTGTTTTTCACGTGAGCTTTCGAATGCTCTCACAATTAATATGTATGGCTATTCGACACACTTATCTAAAAACCAGGCTAGTTCGGATCATCATGTCATACTGTTCTTCTCCCTATAGAGTGTGTTCCAGCCCCAAATACAACAAGGAGTCACAGTCACCTTTATTGTATCCTTTTCCTGAAATGGAAAAGCAGACAGTCTTACCCATTCACACCAGCCGTCCCAAGTCGATGTTTCTTCAAGATGCCTCGGCTTCTTTTGAGTTTACGATCTGGGTTCGTGGCTGGGATACTAAGGCAAGAAGGCCATGTTTTTCGGGGGTAGCTCAGTCCATAGGAAAGACGCAGACGCGGACTCTGCTATTTCTCTTGTATTTATTGCCAAAGCTCAAAAGACTCTAAGACTACTAAAGACCAACTAAAAAACTACTCGCAAGACTACTGCATTCGCCTTTTAAATCCCTCTCACATGCATACACATTCTAAACCACCTCCCTTTTTCATGACACTTCTTAGCAACATATGTTCATCTCTGACCGATGTGTCACCTCCTCGCAGGCCCAGAGGCCCCTTCCTGCCCCCTCCACCATTGCACAATGTACAGCACAGTGAAGTTTGCAAACTCTCTCAAAGTACACATTGTTCTGCTTTACATTCTCGTTGGTTAAGCACATTTCATATTTCACACTTTTTTAGCAAGCACATATGGATATAGGTTTGTGTAAGCATAACTCAAGCAATTTCCACACACAGTTATTTAGCATGTTTCACATCACATATTAGGAGAGCACACATTGGTGATATCATTGCACGACATGAACCAAGCATTATTCAGCAAAGCACATATAGTATATATGTTAATCACTCATTATTAATTGCATATGGGTTGGTACGGGTTGCAGGTCCACTCTCATGAGCCATATTCATCAGTACCCAGCAGATCAATTGCCGACAATGTATTGTTGATTCCTGATGTCAATGACGTTTCAAGGCTATTGAAGCTTTATGTGAGCTTGATATCATTAGACCAAGAGAAGGCCTTTGATCGAATAGAACATAAGTATTTGTGGGATGTTTTAGTTGCTTTTGGTTTTACCAAAGGTTTTATCAATATGATCAGAGTTCTGTACAGCAATGTTGAGAGCATCCTGAATGTAAATGCTTAAGTACTCCTTTTAAAGTCAATAGGGGTATGAGGCAGGGGTCTTCCTTATCTGGAATGCTATATTCACTTGCATTAGAGTCCCTTTTACATAAACTAAGACTATCTTTATATCAACCTATGCTGATGACGTAGTTTTATTGATTAGTGGGGAAAGGGATATTAAGGCACTGTTAAATATACTTGAAGATTTTGGGGTTGTATTGTCAGCCATAATGAATTGGTCAAAAAGTGACGCTTTGTTGCTTGGGCAAATGGAGTCCCAAATCTCTCATGTGGTCTACAATGAAAAAAGATGGTCTTAAATATCAGGGCACTTTTTTAGGAAATAGCTCAGTAGTGCAAAAGAACAGGGAGAGTGCAATTGAAAAGGTCAAGGGTCAGCTTGGAAAATGGAAATGGCTGCTCCCCTAAAAATGCCGTACAGGGGGCGCACACTTATTATTAATAACTTAGAAGCATCTTCTTCATGGCATCGGACCCCCCCAACTTTGTTGGTTGAATCTTTTGGTTTACGCCCGGTCCCACCGCCTGTTTTGTTTCGGACGAAGGTGGACATGGCCTCATACAGCTGCAAACTAGGACTGCAGCCTTCCGGATGCAGTTTGTAAAGATATGACTCATCACGAATGCATTATAGGTAAATATTTATAAACAATTTCAAACAACCCTTTTCTCAATATCTTTTATTGAAGAGCCATGACGTGACACTACAACTAGAAAGAAACTGAAACGTTCACTATTGGTTTGAAATTCAGTGTGGAAACAGAAAAGTGTTAGTACAGAGAACTGAAGTAATGTGACTAGTATATATCCCACACTGTCTGTCAAACTGTCAATCAAATTGCAACAATACATCAAAAAGTCTGAAGTAATGAGATACTAATTTGAAATGCCTTATGACAGAATACTATAACATAGAGATCAGAAATCATAACAAACAGATCAGGCAGCTTGGAATAATGTGATGGCCTATGATGGCATACTGTTACCCGTGTTTGTGAGTGTTCAGACTGAATAATGTGATGGCCTATGATGGCATGCTGTTACCCGTGTTTGTGAGCGTTCAGACTGTTTGTATGATTCTCATTTGACATGCCTTGCATCTTCTCTCCAATAGTATTATACACATACCAAACACAACACATATATTCCAGTGGTTTGATTATTGTTACTTATGAGATCACTAAAGTTTTACTTATGACATCACTACATTTCTACTTATGACATCACTAAAGTTCTACTTATGACATCACCTAAGTTCTACTTCAGTGTACAAATGGAATGGACCTCTCGCAAACCAAAACACACTACAATACACTACACTACACTGTACTATATGACACTAAACAATATTATTGTTACGGAATGGTGGTGATGTGCAGAACTCAAATGCACGACTTGGAACTCAGCAGTGGAATGAAGGACAGTTGTTTACTGGCAGGATTCGGTACACAGGTAGGCAGTCCAAAAGCAAACAAATCTATCCAAATAGGGCTTAGGCAGGAGAGTAGTTGTTGTACAGTCCGAGGTCGGAAACACAAATAAATTAATTAACATGGAATATTTTAAATTAAAGCTAAACCGAAGAACACATGACAACACAAGGGAAACAAACTAAGAGACAGAACGGGCAGATAATCAAGGGCAGGGCGTGAGGAGTCAGACACGAAGAGACAAAGGTAAACAAACACAAAAACGAAGAACACATGGCAACACAAGGGAAACAAACTTAGAAACAGGACAAAAACAGAGCACAGTCCTGACAATTATACTATACAGTGTTCTATGTTTCTGGTGATACAAGACCAGGCAAGGCATATTCAAATTTATATATTCAAAGTGTGTGTGTGTGAGTGTGTGTGAATGTGTGTTATATTTTTTTATTCAAATATTCCAAATAATATCACTAAGACTTCTGGCCTGGTGGGGTATGTAACGTTTGACTCATACATAAGACTTCTGGCCTGGTGGGGTATGTAACGTTCAACAAAGAGAGTTCTTTGCGATCGCCAAGATCCATTATTCCATCATGATGAGTTCTTGTATGAGTGCTACCGATTCAGCCGACAAGGAATAATTAATTTACAAAACCTTCTCGAGTCATTTATTGCAAACACCACAGTCGAACATTGACTGTCTTGCGCTTTTTTGCGAGTGGTACATTTTTGTAGTGTCGGCGATGCGAAGAACAAAGCACTCATAATTATATGACAGTGTTATTAGTACACCATAGTCCATAGCATATCATTATTGTAGAAAATGGTTAAGGTGGACTCATGATAAGAATAGAGAGAAATACACACAATTTATTTTCACTGCTTCAATTTATTGCATTTGTTACTAATACATTTAGTCATTTAACAGACGCTTTTATTCAAAGCGACTTACAAGGAAATGTAAAACTACACCAAGGAAGGAGGTGAGGGGATTCGAACAACCTTGCAGTTTCGAACCGGTAGAGGAATCCTCTGTACTAGTTGACACTTGCCGTCAGGTATTCATACATAGATATCACGCTATAAACATCCCAACACACCTTGTTCTAACAGCGGTGGCGGTGTTGAATTTTGCCATGATTATGGTCTTGTATTCTTCATAAGCGTTCATGTTCATCTCCTGCTCGCCAGCGGAGAAAAGAATAGGCTTTTTCTTTGAATAGCCAACAAGGAATCATGTATTTACAAGACCTTCTCAAGCGTTTTATTGCTAACACCACATGCAATAGCCGAGCATTGACTGTCTTGCGTTTTTTTGCGAGTGGTACATGTTTGTAGTGTCACGTGGCGGAGAACAAAGCACTCATAATTATATGATAGTGTTATTAGTACACCATAGCATATCACTATCGAAGAAAATGATTAAGGTGGACTCATGAGAAGAATAGAGAGAAATACAGACAATTTCTTCACAATTTATTGCATTTCTTATTAATACATTTACATTTAGTCATTTAACAGACGCTTTTATTCAAAGCGACTTACAAGGAAATGTAAAACTGCACTTAGTAAGGAGGTGAGGGGAATCAAACCAGCAACCTTGCAACTAGTAACCGACAGCGTTATCCACAGTACCAAAGCCACACTTGCTGTAATAAATACATACATAGATATCCACCCATACACAGCCCCATACACAGCTTCTTGTCTTGCTCTCGCAGCGGTGGCAGTGTTGAATTTTGCCATGATTATGGTCTTGTATTCTTCATAAGCGTTCACGATCATCTCCTGCTCGCCAGCGGAGAAAAGAATAGGCTATTTCTTTGAGTTTAGTAGTGATTGTACCGTCAGAAAATCATGGTTTTGGTGATCGACACATCTCCCTTTTGACCTAGGATGGGCACGCGCAATTGCCCTGATACATTCAGTCTGGTTCAAATTAACGACATGGTTAGACCGTGGATCAGCCGTGGACAACCCGATATATCCTGTCCTCAATCATCTCGGTAGTTCAAACTGGCTAATGGGACAATTGATCGACTTAACTTAAGCCCTTACGATGAACAGGGCCCTGGTGGGGTACGTAACATTGAACACACACATAAGACTTTTGGCCTGGTGGGGTATGTAACGTTCAACACGCACATAAGACTTCTGGTCTGGAGGGGTATGTAACGTTCAACTCAGACATAAGCAACAAACTTTCTTCTGTGTAATATCTTTCCATGGAAAGAAGCCAAGCGTGGGGCCAGATCAGTGCAACCTAAATAAGTGACATTTCAGGGCCAAATCAGTGCCATTTCAGGGCCAAATCAGTGCCATTTCCGGGTCAAATCAGTGTCATTTCAGGGTCGAATCAGTGCCATTTCAGGGTCGAATCAGTGCCGTTTCAGGCCCAAATCAGTGCCATTTCCGGGTCAAATCAGTGCCATTTCAGGGTTGAATCAGTGCCATTTCATGGTCGAATCAGTGCCATTTCAGGGTCGAATCGGTGCAATTTCAGGGTCAAATCAGTGCCATTTCAGGGTCAAATAAGTGCCATTTCAGGGTCAAATCAGGAGATTATAACAGCACCCATGTTAACGTGCTGTGCATGTAGGAGAATACAACAACACCATGTTAACATGTTGTGCATGTCACATGAACAATCACTTCATGTATGTTAATGCTGAAGTTTATGCTTTGACTGGGCTTGACCAAGGTCCAGGAGATATCTATTACAGGGTAGGACCCAGTCTATGTGTGTGTGTGTGTGTGTGTGTGTGTGTATGTGTTGCGCTTCCCGAATAATACACAGCATAACTGGGAGGGTATACAGGAAAGTGGGTGTTCCCCGCAAAAAATGTGGGAGGTGAAGTGCGCCTAATTATGTATTCAGTGGTATTTACTGAAACTGCCTGAGGAGAGCGCCTCTCTAATTTGCGTGAGAATTCTCCGCCTCATAAAAGCGAGGACATAGACAAAGCCAAAGCGCAGAAAGATTTTTTTCCACCAGAGTCAGACTTTTTTAGTTAAGCGAACCAGAGAAAATCAGACAATACAGATTACCCGGCCATGCAATACTACAGTTACTTAATCTAGTTATTTTCAACATCTCGCTGTAGGTGATGGCGGATATCCCCGACAGTCATGGCTTATGACACCAATAACCAACCCAGCATCGACAGCAGAAAACCGTTACAACCGTGCACATATTCAGTCAAGGAGAGTGATTGAGCGAACATTTGGAGTTTTGAAAAGCCAGATGCGCAGCTTAGACCGGACAGGGGGAGCGATGGCATACTCACTAGAGAAAGTGTGCAAATAGCTTGCTACATAATCCTTAATAAAGCCATCCGACATGGTATGCTTCTGGAGGTTCCAGAGGACGTGGAGCCCCCAGATAACATAAATACCCCTCCCTACGTAGAGAATGAATATCATCCTGAGATACTTTACCTAGATAACATTTAACATTAACATTTAACATCAACATTTTACCTAGATAACAGTCTTGACTGGTCTACTTCTGAGGGCACGAGTAGTCTGTGATGTGGATGGCGCATCGCTGGATGCAGAGGGTCTGCGTTAATGGTAAATTGTGGGTGATTGTGATGCCTGAGCTGGTCATCCTGGTCTGAGCTCGGTTGAATGCCACTTTTTCTTTTGTCCGTCTCCTCACATCTTGCCAACTTTTTTTCACTTCCTCCACCTCCCACAACAAATTGATTTTATTTGTAATGTTACGACCCTACTAAACCCAGCATGCAGATGAAACTAAATTAACTACATTAACCAACACCACTCCGCCTTCTAGCACACCCATGGTAACACCGCAGCTTAAATCCCAAGACAAATGGGTAACTGTAAAGCGAGGAAGTAGTAGAAAAAATAAATCAATGTCCGTATCACACTCACATCCCATCTCAACTTCAAACCGTTTCTCCCCAATTAATATCACCGATGCTGATGATAAAGTTCTCGTAATTGGTGATTCCACCCTGAGACATATTAAACTTGCAACCCCGTCACAAACAGTGAGCTGTATATCCGGAGCTAGAGCAAATTACATCGAATCCCACTTAAAACGAATCGCTAAACGGAGATTGATAGGTGAAAATTCACCCTAGTTACCTCAGGACTCCGGAGCGGCATATAAGTATATTTATTAGACAAACAACAATTGCAATCGGGCTCACTCACAAAACAAGGATGAAAGTGAAGCAATGATAAACACATCGCACAAGGTTTATATAGACCAAAGTTTAGCGTTCAGCAGAGATAACCCACGTGGTGGATTTCTGATGTCCGAGGCAAGGATGGAAGTTTTGCAAGGTCGGAAGAAGCACAGTTCGAAACCTTCTCATCACTTCTGGTCTAAACATGCTCTTGTACAAATGCAGACTAAGTGGCACCTAATATTCTAAGTTACACACACGCAGAAACACAGAAAAGCCATGTTCCTGCTTACATAAGTACATGATTCATATAAGGTAATTAATAATACAAGGCACTTGATCATTATATTCTTAAGTCATTAACAGTGTTTGGAAATTATCTCCATCAGTCCCTCCTTATATCCGTTTCAATGGATAATTCAAAATCACAATCAAAATCACAATTAAAATCAAAATCACAAATCATCTTTCTTAATTCGTCAATTATCAATTTCAATGGATAACTTCAAAATCATCACTCTGAGCTTCATCACATGAATTTTCGGAACAGAGATCATTACTGAGCATTACTCCATATCATCATAAGTCAATCATTTAAAATGTCATCATATTTCTCATCACACATTTGAATACTTTGCATTTGTAGGCCAACATAGGGGGTGTCGACTGTGTGTGTGTCATTAGCTCGCATAGGCTTCAGATAACATTTGAACAAGGCCTCTTTGCTGTGTCCTTGAAGGCCCTGTTTCCCATCAGGCATTCTGTTGGACAACTTTTTGCATCTTTTTTTTTTTAGGACCAGATCTAAGTCTTTCCCATCTCGGGTGTTATCAGGGACATATGTGCAACATTGGTCAGTACCAAGCATGACACAAATGCCTCCATTCATGGCAGAAAGAATTTCAAGCACAGCTGTGATTTGCCGCGTTAACCTGGAATTTGCGTGTAGTTCTTCTCTGATCGTTTGTAGTCCGTCTCTGGTCAGGTTTTGGAACTTCATTTCAGTGTAGTAAAGGAAGTTAATCCAATCTGTGTGTGCTCGGATGACGCACCAGGGGCAGAGGGTAGATGCCAGGCCATTGGCTGCTGGGTTCAAGGCTTTGTAGTGGTCTGGAATGCCTCAGGGAAATCCCAGGCCATCGGACCAGATCCCGCTGTCATCCCCTGCTTCTCTCCTCCCTCGTACGGAATGCATTGGAACGTTCCTCAGGTACTGGTGAGTCTTGGACCTGGGGGTAATCTGAAAAGGTTGTACCAACATTGTTCTAGCACACGGCCCAGACCAACCCACATGCAGTGTAGCTCTTAATTCACCATCCCCACTTATTAGCTATGGCTATATCCTGTACTTCAAGAAGTCTGCCATTCAAAAACATCCCCGCTATTCTACATTCAGTGGAAGTATTTAACTGTATTTCTTTCCCATTATCTATCGCATGTGTAATGGTTTTACATTGTGTCCAGTGTCCTAGGTGTGCATCATTCTTTTCCCCAGGTTTTAAATAGCATTCAAACAGAGCATCTTTTCTAATAATGTGTGGAGGTGGAGCAGCATTGTCTGGCATGTAGGGTCAGTTAAAATGTGAACAGTCATGCTGTATAGCTGTATCATTGAACGCCCTATTTCCCATCATCAGCAAACATTCTGCAGAACACATTGGCTGTTGTATGTAGTTACATTGGGCAGGAAGATATGAACATTCTTTTCTACGACACGAGGTGTCCGCTAGATGGCACATCTCACACGTGCACTTGATAGCTAAGAGTAAGTTGACATGTTTCTTCCAGGCTATCTATGTCATAAGGTACAGGGGTCGCCAGGAGTGGTTTGGTCGGCACCCTGGGCCCTGCACAGACTAAACACCTTGTGGTACTTGCGTTCTGACGGTCTGATTTACCCATTTCCACCACGGATGATCTTTAGCCAGGTCCCATCGTGGATTTTCGTCTAGGGCCGGTGTTTGATGTCTCCATAAGTATGTTAATAGACCAACAATGTAAAATCCTATAGTCATTGCTAAGAGTCCCCCACATCCTTTGGCCCACTTTCCGTAACCTCCCATGACCTTGCAGAGGAAGAGACCTCTTACTCCACAATTTCCACTAGGTTCTAATCCCCCAGGACAGTACTGTATCTTCTGCCAGTGGTTGAGACGAATAGAATCTAAACATCTAAACCCCTTTGTAGGCTGGTCTTCTGTCACAGTGGGCACTCCCTGGAAACAGCAAAGAAAGATGATCTTTATTCCTCTGCCTCAGCCGTGTGCAGGCTTACCCGTTTGCCGTGTCACTCTCAGCTATTTTGACTGCGGTAGGTGTTGACAGTAGTTGTTATGGTCTGTCCCACTTGGGCGAATGGCAGTGTTTTCTTTTGAGGCTGTTGATTAGGACACAATCTCCTGGTCCAACCTTGAATTCAGCCTCACAGTGTTCCTGTGTAAGGGAGAGAAGTCTGAGAGCATTTAGTTTCGACATCATCTTTGCCATGTACTC
Source organism: Clupea harengus (assembly GCF_900700415.2). NCBI lineage: Eukaryota > Metazoa > Chordata > Actinopteri > Clupeiformes > Clupeidae > Clupea > Clupea harengus. The sequence goes on from NW_024880206.1 coordinate 16,258, forward strand.
TGCAAATGTATATTCAATCTCTTTGTCTGTCATAGCAAATGGTTTAAGAGTTGGGGCAGTGTAGATTCTTCCATACATCATTTCAAACAGTGATAACATGCATGCTTAATTTCACTAATTTCACTCTTGGATTCTCAATTAACTTTTAATAGTTTGGTTCATTCTTTTCTACCAGTCCTGCTGACTGGGGGTTGTATGAACAATGGCTGTCTATGGCTAGACGATACTTAATTTCTTTCGTTGGGATTTAACTCAATAAAATCAATAATGAATGATTAAGCATCTTTCTCATGAAATATAAATAAGAAGTATAAATATATGCTTACTATCCCCACTTATTGAGGCATGTTTTCACCATGGCTCAATATTACAGCATATCTTTTAGTATTGTGAGATCTAATTCTTCAATTGTGTACGTGTCAGATGGTTGTTGTAGTGCAACCTGGTTTGTGGCCTTGTCTGCTTTTTGGTTTCCCAATGAAACCGGGTCTTTTGCATGTGTGTGTGCGCAATCAGGGAAATCAGTTCTGCTGCTTGTGCGGAATAGTGTGGATGTCAGGCTTTTCTCGGGGATTGAACCCGAGATGCTGGATGTGGGGAACCAGCGCTTAGCCCAGTGTGCTAATGAGAGGACCCAATGGCAGGATGATGTTCTCAATGGATCTTTTATTGAGAAACAAGGATGCTTCAACAGCGAGAAACAAACACACAGAAGATAATCCAAACTCAGGAGATAATCCAAAAGCACAGAGGATATGAACAGGGCAAAAGGCCATAAACTAAACAAGATACAAAATGTAGCTTTCACAATAGCTACCTGATGAAGGCTTTAAGAAGCCGAAAGCGGTTAGGAACCGCAACGAGAGACAGAAGCGGTGTGAGAACCGCAACAAGACACCAACCGGAACTAGCTAAGACTAGCGGCACCTGAGTGCTTGCGATGGCTGCGTGTCCTTGAGGAAAGACTTCTAACGACCCGATAAGGGCCACAGAGATTAGCCAGGTATTTATACCCTGGCTAATAGAGGGAAGTGACAATCACAAAAACGCAAGACAGGTGAGAGCACACAATGGGGAACAGGTGAGAACACAAATCACAATGGGGAACAGGTGAGGGCACACAAAGACAACAAAGGCACATGTGGACACAAATGAGTTCATGATGTCCTTTGGCCACCAGAGGCCGCCAATGTGCCAAATGGTTGCCCGAAGTCGTGACAGTAGAAGTAGTGGCTATGTATTCAAGGTTTATTTGCTTGAACAATCAACAAACAATAGTTAAATCAGCTTCTGGAAAAGGCATATCTCGTAGGTCAGCTCTGGCTGCCATAGTTTTTATCTGTCTTCTGCCGTAAGGAAAAGTGTAACTGGGTTAAATGTCACGCAGCCCTCAATATTGATATGAGGCTGAGTGAGCAAAAATAATAAAAAAAATTAAAAATAAGCATGTGGAACTTTCAGTGTAAGTGTCTGTTTAGTACAATAGGAGCAGAGGCCTGCACCGCCAAGGCTGCAGCCACTACTGCTTGTAAACATTCAGACATTGCTTGGGCTACTGGATCTAGCCGTGTGGAATAGTATGGTACTGGTATCAACTTTAAGTCCCCACTTATGCATTAACACAGTTAATGTAATGTTAATGTAGTTAGTGTGACAGGCTTCAATTTCTCTTTAAATCTTTTTTTTGTTTTTGGGCTAAACAGTGTATATTCTATACATAGTAATATTTTGAGACACCATTTCTTTGACACACCATTGTTTAATTTATTCTAAAACCCATGTATGGTTGGAACAATTCTAATGCCCAACCCATATCACATCTCTTCCTAATAAGTTTGTAGGGCATGTTTTTGAAACATAATCTGTATTTTTTAAATATCTCTCCTGTTTTCAGAGTCTGCTTTTAGATGTCTCTTTCTTTTTGCAACCTTACTGTTCTGGGCATCTAATTAGAGTAATCAGAGTCACACAAAACAAAACAAAACAAAACAAAAAATCATTGGCTTTCTTGCCACCCTTAACGTAAGCTTTGCTCTGTTTGGCGCAACCAATAATGTAAAAACATTTTCATATCAGTGTTACAATTTTCTTCTTGTTGTAGACATTTTAAATCACCTCTTATTGCCATTATCATGTACGTCTTCTGATTTTGACGCACTTTTTCCATTTTTTTAAGTTATTTTATGTATTTCTCTTAATACCTCTAACTGATCTTGAAACCTCTTAAATCACCTTCATCTTATTCTGCACACTAGGGTTAGTTATGTTTCTATTTTCAGACTCTTTTAGACTTGCTTTTAGATGTCTCTTTCTTCTTACTTTCTATTTTAACACTTTCCTTACTTTCCTCACTTTCTTTTTTATCTTCTTCTTAACTTCCCATTGACCTTCTCATTTTTACTTTCCATTTTACCTTCCCATTTTGTTCTTGAGATCGCAATGCTGAGTCAACCCGAGCCCGACCAGAGGGCCCCCGTCTCACTCGTTTGGTGAGGAGGTTGAGGCCAGGGAATTTCCCTGGGGTGATCAGTCCCCTACTGGTTCCCGGGTCAAGGCATCTCAGTAATGCGAAATCTTTGATTACATAAATTATGACTACATTATCTGTGTTTTACTCATTGTAAAAAGTTTGTCTCAACCCCACAGAAAAATAACACACAGGAGTATCTCTGACTCTCTTTTTTTTTGTATCTTTTAGATGAATTCCTAGCCTTAAATGAGTCCACCCCTCCAAGTCATGTTAACTGCCACATCCCCCGCAGCACAGGGCGTGGAGGTGGAGTAGCTACAATTTCCCTTGCTAACCTATGTATTTCCCCAAGACCTAAATTTAAATTTGCATCATTTGAAGTCCTTGTACTTCATCTAATGCATCCAAACTCAAAAGCCACTCAGCCGGTCACTCTTGTGACACTATAAAGACCACCAGGACCCTACACTGAATGTTTATCTAAATTTTCCGACTTCCTATCCGCCCTGGTTGTAAACTCTGACAAAATCCTCATAGTGGGAGATTTTAATATCCACATGAATAATGAAAATAATAGCCTTACAATTGCATTCCAATCACTAATAGACTCTATCGGGTTCTCCCAACATGTAAACACACCAACTCACCACCATAATCACACCATTGACCTTGTGTTAACACATGGCCTAGAAATTGACCGCCCTTTAGTTCTACCCCAAAATACTGTCCTTTCAGATCACCACCTAATTACATTCAACATGAAATTAGATCTCCGTCCAACAACGGAATGAACCCACTTCTACAGCCGTTATCTATCCGACAGGACTACAGCAGAATTCATATCAAAACTACCAGTCGCTCTTGCCACAGCTCCTACCACTGGCAAAGTAAATGACGTACGCACACCCCCACCCCATATCGACCTACTAACGGATGGCGTCATACATGCACTCCACTCAACCCTTGATGCTGTTGTGCCACTAAAAAAGAGAATAAGAAAACTGAAAATACTGGCCCCATGGTACACTGATCAGACTCGGGCACTTAACATTTCCAACCCCAAGGCCTTTTTTTGACTATGTTAGGTAGTCTGCCATGCCTGATATTTTTGTATATTTCACCTAACTAAAAACCATGAGGCAAAAGTGGCATTTATGATTATATTCTAGAACACCTCAGCAATAATAAAATGAGAGTAAAAGGAATGTAGTAAAAAACGTTTTTTTATTAAAATGAAATCTAAAGACACTAAAATGAAATCTAGTTTTAGAGGTGCTCAGACTTTGTACAAAAACACATTGTTAATATTTTGGAAGTTTTCCTTTTTACTCTGAGCCCTGTAAACATAGGTGTTTGCTCCACATAGGTGAGTTTAGCATTCAGAAAGTGTGTGTGGTTTCAATGCTAATTCTAAATAATATAGAATGTGACACTTTTCCTTCACTTAGACCACTATGCATATTGATGAGAAAGGTGTGAACATTCTGGGACACCTCGGTCAGAGTCAATGGCCATGACGTAATGGGCCTGGAATGTCCTTGTTCCTACAGGTTTACTTGACACATCATGACCCAATAGTGATCACTGAATTACCATCTCCTTATCATATGAATAGTTGTCATTTGCTAATGGGAGGGTCGAAACCTCACTCAGAGGCTGAAATGTGCAAGGGATTTGTAGAATTGTCCTTACAAAGTGATTATTTATATTTTAGTTTCAATATTTTAAAAGAAAAGGGTTCAAGGTTGCTGTGGGTGTTAGTTTTATGTTTCTAGGACAAAAACTTGCAGAGATTTTTAAATATATTAATCAAAATACCACCAAGTTCCCCACGGGGCACTTTGGGGCTGGATGAGTTAATAGTTACCCCAAGGTTTTTGATGCTAGTATTGGGTGTTGGGATGCCTTCGAGTGTGGATAGATGGCTAGATAGTGTCATTCTCAATTGATCGGGGCCTACAAGCATAACCTCAGTTTTATCAGAGTTGAGGAGCAGGAAGTTGTTAGCCATCCAAGATTTTACATCTTGCAGGCAAGTTTCTATCTTGGGTAAATGTACAATTTCATCAGGTTTCATAGATAGGTAGAGTTGGGTGTCATCAGCATAGCAGTGGAAGTTAATGCCATGGTTCCTTATGACAGCACCTAAGGGTAGCATGTAAAGGGAAAACAGCAGTGGTCCGAGGACAGAGCCTTGGGGAACACCGTAGCTTACTCTAGTGTGATTGGATGACTTCTCATGGACATGAACGAATTGATGGCGATCAGAGAGGTAAGATCTTAACCAGGATAGGGCACAGCCTTTGATGCCAACATGATGTTCAAGTCTCTGTAATAGGATATGGTGATCTATAGTGTCGAAGGCGGCACTAAGGTCTAGGAGAACTAGTATTGAGGTGCACCCATGATCGGATGCGATTAGTAGGTCATTCAGGACTTTGACTAAGGCCGTTTCAGTGCTGTGGTGGGCTCTAAAGCCAGATTGGAGGGTTTCTTCGATTTTGTTTTGGTGTAGAAAGGAAGTAAGTTGTTTAGCTACTATTTTTTCAAGTATTTTTGACAGGAAGGGGAGGTTAGATATGGGTCTATAGTTAGCTAGATTATCAGGATCAAGGTTAGGTTTTTTGAGAGATGGTTTGATCACTGCTATTTTGAATGATTTGGGGACGTATCCTGAAATTAGTGAATTATTCATTACATTAAGTAATGTCTCACTTAATAACAGTAGTGCATGTTTAAGAAGTTTTGTGGGGATAGGGTCTAGTAGGCACGTCGATGATTTAGATGAGAGGATCAGGGAGTTTAGTTCAGGGAGGTCAATGGGTGCGAAGGATTCAAGGAGAGCACCAGGTTGAGGGGGTGTTGCCATAGCCATAGGGCATTTTGGAAGAGGTGTAAGGTCATAGAGGGGGAGGAGACTATGAATTACTTATTGTTAGAATTTTGTTATTGAAAAAGGTCATGAAATCATTACCACTTAAGCTTATGGGAACAGAGTGATCGATTGTATTGTGTTTTTTGTTAGCCTAGAAATGGTGTTAAATAGGAACTTTGGGTTGTTTTTATTATTATCAATCAGTGAAGAATAGTAAGCCGATTTCGCCCCAGAAAGTACTCGTTTATAGCTTAGAAGAATATCCTTCCATGCCAGGTGGAATACCTCAAGTTTGGTGGAGTACCATTTTATTTCTAGTTTTCGTGTGGTTTGTTTAACCAAGACCTCCTACTTGACTCACACATAAAACAGATCTCAAAGACATAATTTTTTCATTTACACAATATTGCCAAAATTAGAAAAGTCCTATCCCTCCAAGATGCAGAAAAACTAATCCACGCATTTATTACTTCCTGACTAGATTACTGCAATGCTCTCCTGTCCGGATGCAGCATCAACTCAATAAAGAGCCTCCAACCTATACAGAACGCTGCTGCCCGTACACTCACCAGAACAAAAAATATGAGCACATCTCACCTGTACTTGCCTCTCTGCATTGGCTCCCTGTCAAAAGTAGAATTGATTTCAAAGTACTCCTGCTAACATACAAAGCCCTAAATGACCTGGCTCCAAACTACCTTAAGGAATTAGTTGTCCCCTACTGCCCTCCAAGACCGCTCCGTTCCCAGAGTGCAGGCCTCCTTGTAATTCCAAGAATATCAAAAACCACAGTAGGAGGCAGAGCCTTTAGCTACCGAGCCCCCCTCCTCTGGAACAATCTCCCTGCCTCCATTCGAGATGCAGACACTCTACCGATATTCAAATCAAGACTAAAGACATTCCTCTTTAGTGCATCCTATAGCCATAAGTAAGTGCGTCAACTAAGCCTAACGGTCAACTAAGCCTAACCTTAACTAAAAATACGTAGCACATACACACGTAGGGTACACACCCGCTCTGCCCCTGATCGTCTTGGGTGGGCCTAGGTGCTGAGAAGGGGGGAGAGACAACAAGGCCAATCCCGGCATGGAGGTTACCCTGCCCATTCTGGTGGCGCGCCTCTCATCTATCACCCCTGTGATGCTTTTCCATAGGGCAACTTGGTAGATAGGTAAACAGATGCTAGTGTGAGACAACATTAAACCAAAATCTACATTGAGGGCACTTTAGAAAGGTGTACTTAAAGGTCATAAAACTGAAACATACACCTAGAATCTAGAAGGGACAATTAGGAACATCAGAAACCCATTGGTGGACTTTAAAAAAAAATAGATACACACCCGCTCTGTCCCTGTCCTGCCTAGTTGGGCCTGGGGGCTGAGCGGGTGAGAAAGACAATGCCAGACACGGCAGGGAGGCTGTCCTGCCAGACCCGGTGGCGCACCTCTTAGTTCTCTCAATCCTGTGATGCTTTCCATGGACCACTTGGTAGATAGGTAAACAGATGCTAGTGTAAGACAAAATTACATAAACCAAACAAATCTAAACACATGTAATACCCCCCTAATCAACTAAACTGGACTAAAATCTAAATAATATATTAAACAATATTCCCTTACACCTAGCCAGGCAGCCCCTCTCCCTCTCTCTCTTTCTCTCTCCCTCCCTCTCCTCTCATATCACATTGCTAATGCTTATAATAATACTGATAAAATGGCCATATTGCCTACTGTAAATCTACTACCCAAAGGTATCTCCTTATCTGTTTCTGAAATAAATGTCTACTAACAAAAATGTTCTCTCTCCCTTGCATTATGTTCCAATTGCTGATGGAAGCGGAAACATTGCTCCTCACCCCCACTACTCCTCAACTACGCATATGGACAGCCAAACTCTACCCACTCACTCTGTTCTTTTTCTTTCTCTCCTAATCCAGACTATCTTCGCTATGGGGCGCTGCTGTAGTCTCTCCACCCGGTCTACCCGTAGAAACCCTCGGCCAATTGCACCCACCGCCATCGCACTGCCGTACACTTACTCTACCTCATACCCTATGCTAGCATTTATATACAATATATAATATTGCCAACATCAAAAATTTTCTCTGCTCCTACTCCCCTTACCCCTGTAACAGTAAACCTTTGAGCACAGTGTATACCCACTAAACTGGCCTTGTTTGTATCATGTATTTACCACCGGATGTCTGTATATATATTATGTACACCTACCAAATGCAAGATATGTACAACACCTGTTGTTTCCCATCCCCTTCTGCCACACAACCCTCCCCCATCCCCCCTTCCTATCTCCACCAGGCCGACCTCAAGCAGATGGCACAGTTGCACTAGAGGGCGGAGTAAGGTGCTGATTGCCCGACGAGGTTTATGTTTGATAAATACTACGTAAAATGCGGAAACACAGCATGCGCTGTATGCGGTTTGGCCAAGGCACCGATTGCGCTGCGCTCGAAAATGTACGTAAACGAGGCCCTCAGTCTCTTGCTGAATGTGGATATGAATCATTCTGGTATGAATGTGTTTCTGTTAGCCCCCCCCCTACAACACACACACTCACTTTCTCCTGGTATTGATTAAACCCCTAAAAACTCATCTTTGTTCCCCAAATTTCAGTCATCATTATTCTTGATGAAAACAAACACTACACCTTTGCACATGAATGAGTGACAAGACTAAAATATTGTTGAGTCATGGCATAAACTACTAGAAAGGGAATGATGGAAAAGAACCAAATATCTAATGAAGTCAAATTTAATTTATTCTAATAGAAGGACAGAAATCATAGATCCACCAACACCTTTAACATTTTTTCTTGATAACACCTTACATACAGGCTGCATAATAACATGGCTGGTTAGATACATACAGGTTACATTATAACATGGCTGATTAGATACATACAGGCTGCATAATAACATGGCTGATTAGATACATGCAGGCTACATTATAACATGTCTGATTACATACATACAGGCTAAATTATAACACGGCTGATTACATACATACAGACTACATTATAACATGGCTGATTAGATATATGCAGGATACATTATAACATGGCTGATTAGATATATGCAGGATACATTATAACATGGCTGATTAGATATATGCAGGATACATTATAACCAGAGGTGTAAAGTAACGAATTACTTTTACTCACGTTACTGTAATTGAGTAGTTTTTTTGTGTACTTTGTAATTTTTAAGTAGTTTTTTAAATCGGTAATTTTACTTTTACTTAAGTAGATTTTGACTGAAGTATTGTACTTCGCTACATTGGAAATTACATCCGTTACTGAGTAAAAAAAAAAACATAGTTCAAGGCAGGAATCGCGCACCACAATGCTCACTGCAGTGGTGGATGCTGCATAGAGTGGATGATGGAGTCGATGCAAGGCGCCAGTACGGTGCCGAGTCACGAGAGAAAGATATGGAGGAAGATGATAGTGCGGACTACCAACAAGCTGCGGACCACCAACAAGCTGAAGCACCGAACTTTCCGCCAGTTGAAATTAAAGAAGATGAAGAAAACCCGTGGCCACATCTCAGCAAGCAGTTTGCCTTCCAACGTAAAAGAGGCAACAGCTATATGCTGTGTAAACTGTGCCTAATCCGTCAGTCAGAACTTTCTGCTTATACAATTCATCTTCAAATCTGCGCAAGCATGTGTTGGTAAGTACAGTATTTGTCCCTTTCCATTAGTAGTTCAGACAGCGTTTTTGTCATTTAGTTAGCTTTGCTCCATTAAGCAAAATATGCGTTTCATGGCACTAGTAGGTAGTAGCCTAATTTTGGCTAGCACTTGCAACCGACCTGAGTATGCTAACGTCGACAGCGGTCATCCAATAGACTAATAATACCATTCCTGTCTTCCATTCGTTTCAGGTGATAGAATTATTATGTTCAGTCTCTCATATTGTGTTAAAAACTGCAGATCAGTCATCAGCAATGAAATACACCACATAAACTGATATTAGGCTAATCATTTGGCTGCCTCCCATGCCTTGAAACAGAACAATATGAATGCGCACACCATCGTTTTCAGACAGTTGGACAAGTCAATGTGTATGTCGTTATCTGCAATTTATCACGATGTTTAGTCAGATATTGATAACGATAAGTGGTGGCTTTGCAACGTGCACGTCTTTCATGTTCATGCTAAGGGGTCCCGGTTAGCAAGAATTGAGGATTATGAATTGTGATGCATGTAGAAATAGAAAATAATGCTATAATTCTGTATACTGTAGGTCTGTCATCTCAAGTAGCTATTTATAGCTATTTCTGTGTTATGATGCACTCTTGAATCTTGATAGCAGCTCAATACTTAATTGTCAGAAATGTTGTTTGTCATTCTACAG
>NW_024880207.1:2500-15000 GCF_900700415.2 Clupea harengus
CCCTAACCCTAACCCTAACCCTAACCCTAACCCTAACCCTAACCCTAACCCTAACCCTAACCCTAACCCTAACCCTAACCCTAACCCTAACCCTAACCCTAACCCTAACCCTAACCCTAACCCTAACCCTAACCCTAACCCTAACCCTAACCCTAACCCTAACCCTAACCCTAACCCTAACCCTAACCCTAACCCTAACCCTAACCCTAACCCTACCCTAACCCTAACCCTAACCCTAACCTAAACCTAACCCTAACCCTAACCCTAACCCTAACCCTAACCCTAACCCTAACCCTAACCCTAACCCTAACCCTAACCCTAACCCTAACCCTAACCCTAACCCTAACCCTAACCCATATACCTAACCCATATACCTAACCCATATACCTAACCCTAACCCTAACCCATATACCTAACCCTAACCCTAACCCATATACCTAACCCTAACCCTAACCCTAACCCTAACCCTGCCAAACCCCGGTGGCGCGCCTCTAGTCTCTTGATCCTGTGATGCTTTTCACGGACCACTTGGTGGATAGGAAAACAGACGCTAGTGTGAGACAAAATTAAACCTAATCCTAAACTAAGGGCTTTTTAGAAGAGTGTTATTGAAGGTCATAAAACCTGAACATACACCTCAAACCTTGACCAACCCTCAAGGGACAACTTAAAAACATCAGAAACCCTATGGTGGACTTTCTAAAAATAGATACACACCCGCTCTGCCCCTGTCCTGCTTTCGTGGGCCTGGGGCTGACCGGGTGAGAGGGACAATGCCAAAACCCGGCATGGAGGTCGACCCTGCCAAACCCCGGTGGCGCGCCTCTAGTCTCTTGATCCTGTGATGCTTTCCATGGACCACTTGGGGGATAGGTAAACAGACGCTAGTGTGAGACAAAATCAAACCTAATCCTATACTAAGGGCTTTTTAGAAGAGTGTGATTAAAGGTCATGAAACCTGAACATACATCTCAAACCTCATACATATGAACCTAACTTACATCCTGAAACAATCCTAAACCTAACCCTTCTCCTAAACCTAACCTAAATCTAACCCACATTCTAAACCTAACCCTAGACCCTAACCCAACCCTCATTATACATATAAACCTAACTTACATCCTGAAACAATCCTAAACCTAACCCTTCTCCTAAACCTAACCTAAATCTAACCCACATTCTAAACCTAACCCTAGACCCTAACTTAACCCACACCCAACCCTCATTATACATATAAACCTAACTTACATCCTGAAACAATCCTAAACCTAACCCTTCTCCTAAACGTAACCTAAATCTAACCCACATTCTAAACCTAACCCTAGACCCTAACTTAACCCACACCCAACCCTCATTATGACACTTAATAATTCTCCATTATTTTTAATGCTCTAAACCACTTAGTTTCCTATATTTATTTTCCCACCACAAGGGGGCGCTCTCCACCTAAAAGCCTATGACATACTATAGAGGGCTACAGGGGACACTTACACACCAAGTCCCATAATTTTATCCCTTACAGACTCTTCAGAATTTACCCTCAAACATTTGACCACTAGGGCGCGTTAGACCTTCGAAAATAGACTAAAACCACTCCCTAGGGGACACTTCATAAATCCCCACTGGCCCCAACATCCTAAACCACCCAGAAACCTTTTAAAAGCTTTAAACTCTCCCCTCGTGGTAACCAGGAAATGAATGCATACAAAAATACCATGTGTTGTAGTCTCTGTCCAAATGCATACAAGTCTGTAGTCTTTCAATCCAACAGGAATCAGGAAGAACCAGGAAGTGAAAAGGGGTGATTCTCTTTGACACAAAAACGGCCACAGCGTTTGATTAAAAAGTCAGAAAAATACAAGGTTTTCACTTTTGGATTGCTCTTGATCTCCTCATCTGAGCCAATATGTTTTTAGCCCTTTAAAATTACTTTTAAAATTTCGCTAAAAAGTTAACTTTTGTTGACACAAAAACGTCTGAATCTTTGGATTTATAAGTCAGAAAAACACAAGGTTTTCACTTTTGGATTGCTCTTGATCTCCTCATCTGAGCCAATATGTTTTTAGCCCTTTAAAATTACTTTTAAAATTTCGCTAAAAAGTTAACTTTTGTTGACACAAAAACGTCTGAATCTTTGGATTTATAAGTCAGAAAAACACAAGGTTTTCACTTTTGGATTGCTCTTGATCTCCTCATCTGAGCCAATATGTTTTTAGCCCTTTAAAATTACTTTTAAAATTTCGCTAAAAAGTTAACTTTTGTTGACACAAAAACGTCTGAATCTTTGGATTTATAAGTCAGAAAAACACAAGGTTTTCACTTTTGGATTGCTCTTGATCTCCTCATCTGAGCCAATATGTTTTTAGCCCTTTAAAATTACTTTTAAAATTTCGCTAAAAAATAAACAAACCAGGAGGAACCAGGAAGTGAAAAGGAGTTTTTCTCTGACACAAAAACGGCCACAGCTTTTGATTAAAAAGTCAGAAAAACACAAGGTTTTCACTGATGATTAGCTCTCGATCTCCTCATCTTAACCATATACTTTTAGCCCTTCGGAGTTACTTAAAACAAGTGCTAGGCGTGAGCTGTCAGTGGTAACAAGAGCTGAACTGAACTCTGGGTTTTCTTTTGACACAAAAACGTCTGAATCTTTTGATTCATAAGTCAGAAAAACACAAGGTTTTCACTGTTGGATTTGCTCTTGATCTCCTCTTCTGACCAATATGGTTTTAGCCCTTCAAAATTACTTTTACATTTTCGCTAAAAAGTACCAACCATTAAGGTGTATTGTATGTAAAATAGGTACCTTTCCCAGCAAAACTATGCTTTGTATTGGGAACGAAATGGAAGAACAGGAGTTGCTCGACTGATTGAAGATGGCTACCATGGAGGGGAGAGCTGACTTCTGCAAGAAACTAACTGCTTTTTTCAAAGCAACACGAGGGAAATCCGGATCCAGCTTGAGTAGAAGCTTGGTGGTCTCTCATGGGTGTTTCCTACCCATGGGTCTAGGCCACCCGCTCTTGCTTGGGTCCAACTGCCGGGATCTCGGTAGCCTGGATACCTTACGGTGCCAACGAAGGGCTATCGGGAGAAGGCTAAGCCAGCAGGAGAGCACTCTCCGGCTCTCTGGAACCCTCCTGGTTCCGGCTGCTTGGGCATGGTGCAGAGATGCTAGTCATCTCTTTCCACCAGTCTCCGCTCTTCTCCAACCCGGAGTTGACATGGAGATTTGCCCCAAGATGAGACCTTTTCTCTGGCTCTAGCTGGGATGGTTCATTCCATCCTGACTAGGGGGTAAGTATCCAGCCACCCTGTGTCCACTTGGGACAACGCACACTGGGATGGTGGTCTGGGGCCAAACAGACCTTAAATGGGGCCCAATCTTTTACTGGTGATTAGCACCACCCACACACCAGCACACTTTGCACTACATGAAGAGTTTCACTACATGAAGACAACATCAAGAGTACGCTACGGAAAACACCGCCGTTTAGTGATTTGATTAGCTAGAATACTAATAGTTCAGATAACACCACTCAACTTTATCTAACCTTTTGAATAGCTAATCCAATCTCATTAGTACCGTAGTGGAGGGCAGAGTCAGCAGGAGAGCATTGGGAGGCTGTGGTCTGACCATGGTTTGCCCCGCTCTCTGGTCTGGATCCCTGGTGATCCTAGCTGACTTAGACATGGTATTGAGATGCTCGGGAGAGTCCAGGAGGCTGCGCTCTGGCGCGGCCAGCCTGACTACCCTGAGAGACTTAAGACAGCGCTCTGTTGTGACTGATCTGGGTCTTCTGGGGGTCTTGGGAGGTAGCGCTTTGCTGCTGCTGGCCTGGGGCCCTTGGTCATCTCTTTCTACCAGATGCTCGGGAGAGTCTAGGAGACTGCGCTCTGGCGCAGCCAGCCTGACTACCCTGAGAGACTTAAGACAGCACTCTGTTGTGACTGATCTGGGTCTTCTGGGGGCCTTGGGAGGTAGCACTTTGCTGCTATTGATCTGGGGCCCTTAGTCATCAATCGGATGCTCGGGAGAGTCTAGGAGGCTGCGCTCTGGCGCGGCCAGCCTGACTACCCTGAGAGACTTAAGACAGCACTCTGTTGTGACTGATCTGGGTCTTCTGGGGGCCTTGGGAGGTAGCACTTTGCTGCTATTGATCTGGGGCCCTTGGTCATCGTCAGATGCTCGGGAGAGTCTAGGAGGCTGCGCTCTGGTGCGGCCAGCCTGACTACCCTGAGAGACTTAAGACAGCACTCTGTTGTGACTGATCTGGGTCTTCTGGGGGCCTTGGGAGGTAGCACTTTTCTGCTATTGATCTGGGGCCCTTGGTCATCTCTTTCTACCAGTCTTTGCTCCTCTCCTACCTGGGATTGACAACAAAATATCAGTACTTAATTCTATCCAATCTTTAAAACGTAACAGAGTAACATTAACAGTTAGACTGGGAACCCTCCACGGTGGGACAATAGTCTTTAAAACTCTAACTCTTATTAACATTTAACTGCTAACAAACTCAACAATGTAAGGAACCTTCCACTGTGAGGTAATGGTATTTAAACTCTAACTCTTCCTAAAAAATGAACTATTAACAAATGAACTATAAACAAACTCAACAACATAGAGAACTAAAAGCCATCATACCATCATGAGATTCCTCGGAAACCATATTGGATTTTCCTGAGGAAAACTTTAGCAACAATTGGACATAAGACACACGCTGGGGACTGATCTACCTACAGCGGGGCCGCCTCAGATGAGGGTGTTTAGTTATTAAAGGCCTGAAACACCCGATGAGTCTTTGGTGAACTACTGATGATGTGTCTTAAAATTCGCCCACAGACTACTTTGCTACCAAAGAACTTGTGGACCTAGGACCTCCTAAAGCAAATTACTGCCATAACAAACCAAATTACAATATCAGAGCTTAATCTAAAGCCTACTCTTCTTTTTTACAAAAACCATGTTTAAAACTTATCCCTAACCCCTATATCCCCCCCGGGGGTTCCTTCTGGAGTAAAACCTAGACCCAAGGACTAATTCTAACCCTAACCTAGGCAATACCTTAAAATAAAACTGAACCCTATTCCTAATTCTAACCCTAACCTAGAGGATCTCTCTGAAACATATTGGACACCTTTACTTAAGAGCCTGACTCTAAGATTATACTTGAACTCCAAACAGAGTTGATTCCCTGTTGTGAGACGAGCTACTGAAGCCTAAAAGGGCAAACCATAGTTCTGATGGCTTAATGCTTGACAAGCGACGACCAGTGCACTTCCCTCGGTCCCTAACCATGCTAGTCATGGTAAAGGCCGTTAAACAAAGACATATACCTAACCCTAACCCTAACCCTAACCCTAACCCTAACCCTAACCCTAACCCCGGTGGCGCACCTCTTAGTTCTCTCAATCCTGTGATGCTTTCCATGGACCACTGGTTGGATGGTTAGACAGATGCTAGTGTGGGACAAAAAATTCAAACCAAAACCTATGTTGAGGACACTTTAGTTAGGTGCACTTAAAGATCACAAAATCTAAAGACAACCTAGAATCTGGACCAACCCTTAGGGGACTATTAAGAACGTCAGAAACCCCTTGGTAGACCTTCTAAAAACAGACACACACCCGCTCTGCCCCTGTCCTGCTGAGTTGGGCCTGGGGGCTGAGCTGGTGAGAGAGACAATGCCAGACATGGCAGGGAGGCTGTCCTGCCAGCCCCGGTGGCGCACCTCTTAGTTCTCTCAATCCTGTGATGCTTTCCATGGACCACTTGGTAGAAAGGTTAACAGATGCTAGTGCGAGACAAAATTAAACCAAAACCTACATTGAGGGCACTTTAGAAAGGTGTACTTAAAAGTCATAAAACCTAAACATACACCAAGAATCTAGGCCAACCCTTAAGGGACAATTAAGAACATCAGAAAAAAACAGACGCTAGTCTGAGACAAACTTAATCAAAGAACCTAATCCCAAGGCTTTACTTGAACTCCAAACATAGTTAATTCATTGTAATGGGAGGAGCTTTTGAAGCCCATAAAGGCAAATTCCTGAATAGGAGGACCTAAAGTACTGATGGCTTAATGCTTGACGAGCGACGGCCAGTGCATTTGCCTCGGTCCCTCTCCATGCTAGTCATGGTGAGGGCCGTTAAACAAAGACATATACCTAACCCTAACCCTAACCCTAACCCTAACCCTAACCATAACCCTAACCATAACCCTAACCATAACCATAACCATAACCCTAACCATAACCATAACCATAACCATAACTTTGACTCTGACTTCACACCTGACCACACCCCAGCCCTGACCATAACCTTGACTCTGACTTCATTCCTGACCATAACCCCAACCCTTACCATAAACCTGACTCTGGCTTCATTCCTGACCACAACCCCAATACTGACCAAAACCCCAGTCCTGACCATAACTTTAACTGTTACAGATTCTTTACAATCAGCTTTCAAACAATTAACCACTAGGGGGCGTTAGACCTTAGAAAATAGACTAAAACCATCTTTCACATGACACTTAATATTTCCCCATTATTTGTAATGTTCTAAACCACTTATTTTCCTATATATTTTTCCTACCACAAGGGGGCGCTCTCCACCTTAGAAACTCCAACACTTTTTAGAGGACCAGTAGGACCACACACACACCAATTCCCATACTTCTAGCTCTTACAGATTCTTTACAATTAGTCTTCAAACATTTAACCACTAGGGGGCGTTAGACCTTAGAAAATAGACTAAAACCATCTTCTACATGATACTCAATACTTCTTCATTATATTTAATGCTCTAAACCACTTAGTTTCCTATATTTACTTTTCCTACCACAAGGGGGCGCTCTCCACCTAATAACCTATGACATACTATAGAGGACCACGGGGCACACTTAGACACTAAGTCCCATATTTTTATCCCTCACAGACTCTTCAGAATTTACACTCAAACAATTGACCACTAGGGGGCGTTAGACCTTCGAAAATAAACTAAAACCACCCCCTAGGGGACACTTAATAAATCCCCACTGGCCCCAATGTCCTAGACCACCCAGATACTTATATTCATTTTCCCACCACAAGGAGGCGCTCTCCACCTAAAAACCTATGACATACTATAGAGGACCACAGGGGACACTTACACACTAAGTCCCATAATTTTATCCCTCACAGACTCTTCAGAATTTACACTCAAACATTTGACCACTAGGGGGCGTTAGACCTTCGAAAATGAACTAAAACCACCCCCTAGGGGACACTTAATAAATCCCCACTGGCCCCAACATCCTAGACCACCCAGATACTTATATTTATTTTCCCACCACAAGGAGGCGCTCTCCACATAAAAACCTATGACATACTATAGAGGACCACAGGGGACACTTACACACTAAGTCCCATAATTTTATCCCTCACAGACTCTTCAGAATTTACACTCAAACATTTGACCACCAGGGGACATTAAAGACAAACCCTGTTGCCAGGCCCTATAGGGGGCACCCATTAACTTATGCTCTCCTTAACTGCATGATGCTCACGGTGGAGAGAGGAAGGGGTCCGGACCCCATCCTCTGACCAACCTCCAGAGGGGCCCCTCCTTTGGTTATCCTGAGCAGCGTGCAGGGGGGCCTTCACATTAAGTCGAAACATCCCACCTTTAGGGGGCACTATGGACAGTACTGAGACCTAACCCCGGGAAGAGTCCCTAGTCTATACTCCCTCCTATAATAAAGAGACAGCATTATTTTTTACAGAGGGTGGCCCCCAGGGGGAGCCACCGTGGAGGTCCTGAATTAGGACCCCCAGGGGGCGCTCCAGCGGAGCAGCCCCATTGGGTTGTGCTCATCTCGGTTGCCGGGTACAGTCAGGAGACCCTCCTGTATCCCAGAGCAACGTGCAGGGAGAGAGCCTGTGCGCAAGGACAGTCAACACCTCCAGGGGGCGCTCCATAGGAGCAGCCCATTGGGGTAAGCTCACCTCCGTTGCCAGACACCAGGGGAGCCTTTACCAGGGGAGGCTTTATCTTATGATCAAAAAGTCAGAAAAACACAAGGTTTTCACTGATGAATAGCTCTCGATCTCCTCATCTAAACCAATGTAAGTTTAGCTCTTAGAAATTACTTAAAACAATCGCTAGGCATGAGCCTTAGAAAACAAAAGGTAAACCTAACTGTATTTTCCTTGACACAAAAAGGTCTGTAACTTTTGATTTAAGAGTCAGAAAAATACAAGGTTTTCACTTTTGGATTGCCCTCGATCTCCTCGTCTTGATCAATGTGCGTTTAGCCCTCCGGAATCACTTTTAAAATTTCGCTAGAAAGTGAGTAAACTTAACTATGTATTTTCCTTGACACAAAAAGGTCTGTAACTTTTGATTTAAGAGTCAGAAAAATACAAGGTTTTCACTTTTGGATTGCCCTCGATCTCCTCGTCTTAATCAATGTGCGTTTAGCCCTCCGGAATCACTTTTAAAAGTTCGCTAGAAAGTGAGTAAACTTAACTATGTATTTTCCTTGACACAAAAAGGTCTCTAACTTTTGATTTAAGAGTCAGAAAAATACAAGGTTTTCACTTTTGGATTGCCCTCGATCTCCTCGTCTTAATCAATGTGCGTTTAGCCCTCCGGAATCACTTTTAAAATTTCGCTAGAAAGTGAGTAAACTTAACTATGTATTTTCCTTGACACAAAAAGGTCTGTAACTTTTGATTTAAGAGTCAGAAAAATACAAGGTTTTCACTTTTGGATTGCCCTCGATCTCCTCGTCTTAATCAATGTGCGTTTAGCCCTCCGGAATCACTTTTAAAAGTTCGCTAGAAAGTGAGTAAACTTAACTATGTATTTTCCTTGACACAAAAAGGTCTGTAACTTTTGATTTAAGAGTCAGAAAAATACAAGGTTTTCACTTTTGGATTGCCCTCGATCTCCTCGTCTTAATCAATGTGCGTTTAGCCCTCCGGAGTCACTTTTAAAATTTCGCTAGAAAGTAAACAAACCTAACTCTATGTCCTTTTTTTTGACACAAAAACGGCTTTATCTTTTGATTAAAAAGTCAGAAAAACACAAGGTTTCCACTGATGAATAGCCCTCGATCTCCTCATCTAAACCAATATAAGTTTAGCCCTTAGAAATTACTTAAAACAATCGCTAGGCATGAGCCTTAGAAAACAAAAGGGAAATCTAACTCTGTGTCTCTTTTTTTGACACATAAAGGTCCGTAACTTTTGATTAAAAAGTCAGAAAAACACAAGGTTTTCACTGTTAGATTGCTCTCGATCTCCTCATCTTAATCAATGTGCATTTAGCCCTCCGGAATCACTTTTAAAATTTCGCTAAAAAGTACCAACCATTAAGGTGTATTGTATGTAAAAAAGAGACCTTTCCCAGCAAAACCATGCTTTGTATTGAGAGCGAGTGGAAGAACAGGACGTGTTCTACTGATGAAGATGGCTACCATGGAGGTGAGAGCTGATTTCTGCAGGAACTAACTGCTTTTTTCAAAGCAAGCAACATTTCAACACGAGGGAAATCCGGACCCAGCTTGAGTAGAAGCTTGGTGGTCTCTCATGGGTGTTTCCTACCCATGGGTCTAGGCCACCCGCTCTTGCTTGGGTCCAACCGCCGGATCTCGGTAGCCTGGATACCTTACGGTGCCAACGAAGGGCTATCGGGAGAAGGCAAAGCCAGCAGGAGAGCACTCTCCGGCTCTCTGGAACCCTCCTGGTTCCGGCTGGCTTGGGCATGGTGCAGAGATGCTAGTCATCTCTTTCCACCTGTCTCCGCTCTTCTCCAACCCGGAGTTGACATGGAGATATGCCCCAAGATGAGACCATTTCTCTGGCTCTAGCTGGGATGGTTCATTCCATCCTGACTAGGGGGTAAGTATCCAGCCACCCTGTGTCCACTTGGACAACGCACACTGGGATGGTGGTCTGGGGCCAAACAGACCTTAAATGGGGCCCAATCTTTTACTGGTGATTAGCACCACCCACACACCAGCACACTTTGCACTACATGAAGAGTTTCACTACATGAAGACAACATCAAGAGTACGCTACGGAGAACACCACCGTTTAATGATTAGATTAGCTAGAATACTAATAGTTCAGATAGCACTACTCAACTTTATCTAACCTTTTGAATAGCTAATCCAATCTCATTAGTACCATAGTGGAGGGCAGAGTCAGCAGGAGAGCATTGGGAGGCTGTGGTCTGACCATGGCCTACCCCGCTCTCTGGTCTGGATCCCTGGTGATCCTAGCTGACTTAGACATGGTACTTAGATGCTCGGGAGAGTCTAGGGGGCTGCGCCTTGGCGTAGCCAGCCTGACTACCCTGAGAGACTTAAGACAGCACTCTGTTGTGACTGATCTGAGTCTTCTGGGGACCTTGGGAGGTAGCGCTTTGCTGCTGCTGGCCTGGGGCCCTTGGTCATCTCTTTCTACCAGATGCTCGGGAGAGTCTAGGAGACTGCACTCTGGCGCAGCCAGCCTGACTACCCTGAGAGACTTAAGACAGCACTTTGTTGTGACTGATCTGGGTCTTCTGGGGGCCTTGGGAGATAGCACTTTACTGCTGTTGATCTGGGGCCCTCGGTCATCTCTTTCTACCAGTCTTTGCTCCTCTCCTACCTGGGATTGACAACAAAATATCAGTACTTAATTCTATCCAATCTTTAAAACGTAACAGAGTAACAGTAACAGTTAGACAGGGAACCCTCCACGGTGTGACAATAGTCTTTACATTTTACATTTACATTTACATTTAGTCATTTAGCAGACGCTTTTGTCCAAAGCGACGTACAAGGGAGAGAACAGTCAAGCTAAGAGCAATAAAAAAGCATGGTGTAACAATAAATACTACTTTACATGAGAATTAGAAAAACAACAACCTAGAAAAGAGGAAAAAGAAGTGCAGGAATGTAACTGCTGAAGTGCAAGTTAAGCGCTAGTCAGGTGCCAGTTAGGAGGGGAGGTGCTCTCTGAAGAGTTGGGTCTTCAAAAGCTTCTTGAAGGTAGAGAGGGACGCCCCTGCTCTGGTAGTACTAGGCAGTTCGTTCCACCAACGTGGAACTATAAATGAAAATAGTCTGGATTGCCGTGCTTGCACGGACGGCAGTGCCAAACGACGCTCACTAGACGAGCGCAGCGTCCTGGGTGTAACATTTGCCCTTACAAGAGCATTTAGGTAGGTGGGAGCAGAACCAGTAAGCACTCTGTAGGCAAGCATAAGTGACTTGAACTTAATGCGAGCAGCTACTGGCAGCCAGTGGAGCTCGATGACTCGATAACTCGATAACTCTTATTAACATTTAACTGCTAACAAACTCAACAATGTAAGGAACCTTCCACGGTGAGGTAATGGTATTTAAACTCTAACTCTTCCTAAAAAATGAACTATTAACAAATGAACTATTAACAAACTCAACAACATAGAGAACTAAAAGCCATCATACCATCATGAGATTCCTCAGAAACCATAATGGATTTTCCTGAGGAAAACTTTAGCAACAATTGGACATAAGACACACGCTGAGGTCTGATCTACCTACAGCGGGGCCGCCTCAGACGAGGGTGTTTAGTTATTAAAGGCCTGAAACACCCGATGAGTCTTTGGTGAACTACTGATGATGTGTCTTAAAATTCGCCCACAGACTACTTTGCTACCAAAGAACTTGTGGACCTAGGACTTCCTTAAGCAAATTACTGCCATAATAAACCAAATTACAATATCAGAGCTTAATCTAAAGCCTACTCTTCTTTTTTACAAAAACCATGTTTAAAACTTATCCCTAACCCCTATATCCCCTCGGGGATTCCTTCTGGAGTAAAACCTAGACCCAAAGACTAATTCTAACCCTAACCCAGGCAATACCTTAAAATAAGGCTGAACCCTATTCCTAATTCTAACCTAAAGGATCTCTCTGAAACATATTGGACACCTTTACTTAAGAACCTGACTCTAAGAATATACTTGAACTCCAAACAAAGTTGATTCCCTGTTGTGAGAAGAGCTACTGAAGCCTAAAAAAGGCAAACCACAGTTCTGATGGCTTAATGCTTGACAAGCGACGGCCAGTGCACTTCCCTCGGTCCCTAACCATGCTAGTCATGGTAAAGGCCGTTAAACAAAGACATATACCTAACCCTAACCCTAACCCTAACCCTAACAGAAGGTCGTAGAGACTTGAAACCAAGTCTGGCGTGTTCAGAGACCTCAAATTATGGGGGACGGAGATTACTTTCAAAGCTCTACGACCTTCCGTTCGGGAGTTAAAGACTTTGGGAGAGATCGGAGGGGGTCCGATCGGTAGTTTTCATCCCTAACCCTAACCCTAACCCTAACCCTAACCCTAATAAACGTAACCTAGACCTTAAAACTAATTCTTACCCTAACCTAAGAGATGGGGTAACATTTAAATGTAAATTAAACCTTAAACTTAATTTATATACTAAACCTAACCTAAGGGTTTCTCTAAAACACATTATAT
>NW_024880207.1:20000-25581 GCF_900700415.2 Clupea harengus
ATCCTGGAGAGCGACGTCAGGCACACGGCAGAAATTCTGGAGGGCGACGTTACATTGCTTACGCTAGACCTGAGGGGGCGGGTAATTCAAAGAGTGAAGCTAGCCGGATGCTTAAGGAATCAACCGAGGCAGATTATCGACATGGTGAGTATTTACACATGTAATACACTGCTGTTAGATACTGAAACTAATTTCACCTTTTGTGTTTAGCTAGCTTTCAACCTTACAAACACTCTCTGTTATCTGACTGGAATTTCGCTAGAAACACTCTGTTAGCTGACTGGAATTCCGCTAGTTCTCATCAGCGTTTCCATTGCTAATGTTATCTGTTAGTGCTGTATGATATAACTTAGGTTATGATTCATTTCACCCGTTGTTTTATGTTGTCGTATCGATGTATTTAGCCATCTAGCTACGTTACAAACACTACCTTATCTGACTGGAAGTTCGCTATATTAACGGGGCTTTTACGAGGGCTATGAATGAATGAGAATGAGAATGAGAATGTTTGGACTGTGAATCAGTATTTTCTATCGATCGTTTAAATTCAGATGTATAAACGAATATATTGGGAGGTAGTCATATGAATACACATGTTTAGTTAGCTACTCTCACTGTTGATGTCATGGAATTTCACTCGTTCTCATCAGCAAAGCCTTTGCTAATGTTATCTGTTAGTTATATGTAGTGTGGTTAATAAATGAGCTGTGTTTCAAACACTATCTGGCTTTTGCCACCACTGTGTTTTTCATAGGGTTATTAATATAACAAGGAAGATGCTCTGCTCTTCATGTACTTGCATTTATGTTATTGTCATGCATTAAAAACAATGTGTATGCATATGTCACCAAAGGCAACATCTTTAAAGTCACACAAGGTGATGGCAGACACAGAGTTGATTACCATTGGCAGGAAGGTAACACACCTACCCAGTTTATTTGGAGTTGCTGTTGCTGCCTGCCTCTTTAGTTCATATCAAGGGAACTAATTGAATGTGTGCGTGCGTGTGTCTGTGCGTGCGTGTCTGTGTGTACAGGTGTCAAACCCCCGTATCGGGGTGGAGTCGTTGCTGGTGACGGTCATCAGAAAAGCACCAGCCCAGCGGAAGGCAGGGAGAGCCAGAGTCTGGCCGGGGAAGTGCTTCAGACTCTAGACAGAGAAGGCCTACAAGACATAAATGCAGGTATAACACGCACGCACAGACACACGCACATACCCAGGCCAGGACGCACAGACACACACAAGCGGGCACGCACAGACACACGCACGCACAGACACACGCACATACCCAGGCCAGGACGCACAGACACACACAAGCGGGCACGCACAGACACACAGGCAGGCAAGGCAGGCAGGCAGGCAGGCAGGCAGGCAGGCAGGCAGGCAGGCAGGCAGGCAGGCAGGCAGCGCCACGCCGGCCACGCCACGCAGACGTAGGCAGGCACAAGCAGGAAAGGACACACAGACGCACGCTCGCACACCTCAACTCTCTACACAGAGAAGGCCTAAAAGACAGAGATGCCGGTAGAACACATGCACACACACTGCTCAACACTCTCCAGCTACCAGGCAAAAGGGAGGTTCTTTCTACCACCATACTGGTCATTTAGTTTGTCACTGGATCTCCCAACTTAATGGCGTTTGGGCTGCTTCTAAAGTGTTTGTTTGTTTGTATTGTGTCCCTCTGTAGTTGGAAATTCCTCGTGGAGGAGAGCTGCGCGTCATCGGAGTGCTACTTGGGAGCGTTCGTTGGTGGATGGAACCAGCGCAGAACCGTCTCCACGCTTGAAAGTGACAAAGCGGGTCCCCTGCCACACTGGCCGGGTAGCGAGTTGCTGTCTGGATTGTATACTGGATTGGATGACTCCTCTTTGGTGTGGGTTGATCTATTGCAGTGTTATTTTTTCTGTGGATTCTATATGTGGGGCGTGTTTAAGTATTGCAAACTGATAATACCTTTTGGGGGAAGGCATGTATCTTGCTTTTGTGTGACATTGCTGTGGGGGTTTTCATGTAGACATGGTTGGCCATTAGTTGGCTTTATGGCCTATCGCCTAGTGGGGTTCTATGTACAGTGAATCTGTGCCTACAGTCCTGTATCCAGTCTGCTTGTGGCAAATAAACATTTGTATAACCATTCCTGATTCTGAGTGTTGTCTGTGACCTGTGTTGCTGTACAAGGGGTGTTTTTAATGACAATCTGTGTTAAAACAGCAAACTGATAACAATAATAACAGTAATGATAATAATGATGATGTTGAAAATAAATAAATGGGGATGATGCCAATGACAACATTAATAAAAGTAACATTGCATGTTATTAACAAGTCAATACAAATTATAAAAACACTGAAAATGATGGAAAGATCTGCATGCGATGATCCCTTGGCAGTGGACATTCTGGTCCTTCAGGTACAGGTATGTGGGAGAAGAAAGAATTAATTATTACACATACAGAAACACGAATATATGTGTATGAGACATATATATATATATAGACATTTATATATATATATATAGTGGGGGTGTTGAGTTATGTCATTGTTATTTGTTATTATTTTATGTTGCTGATTTGTATCCTATTGTGTCAATTATACTAATTTTATGTGTTATGTAAGTTAGGGGAAATGCACTTATAGAATTCTTAATTTGATATAAATATCCGCGGAGAGGATGTGAATAAAACGAAACTTAGAATCCTCAAAGTCCTAGGTTCGTATCCCGTCTCGGAGCGGATGCGAATAGAACGAAACCTAGAGTCGTCGGTTCGTATCCCGTCTGTGGCGTGTCCAAAAAATTTAAAACATTCAGAAATTTCATATGTGTATTTAAGCAGTTAGAAATGCATTTCTCAGATAGATATGGATGGGGAAACACCCTAATTTTCTTCCTTCTTTCTCCTTTCTTCTTTTCTTCTCTCTTTCTCCTCTCTTTTTCCTTCTTCCCCCTCTTTTTTTCTCCCCCCCCCTCTTAAATGGCCTTATGGCCGCCAGCTTGAGCGCAGTGCCTTATCCATTAGGCCACTGGGGCCAGTCTGCTGCTAGCCGTCAGCCTCAACTCCACTAGTGTCAAATACTATAGTGAAATAGAGAAATAGTTTCAAGTTGACAAAAGCAGTTCATTGAGTTTTCAGCTTTCTGGGTTGGCCTAGCAGAGGATGGTTTCGATCCATCGACCTCTGGGTTATGGGCCCAGCACGCTTCCACTGCGCCACTCTGCCTCCCTTACTGCAGTCTTGCTGTTGGCTCCAGGGCTCTCATTGCAGAAATACATTGTGGAAAAATAGCCATCAGCCTCCGCTCCACTTGTGTCAATTACTATAGTGAAATAGGGAAATACTTTCAATGTTGACAAAAGCAGTTCATTGAATTGCAGGTTTCGGGGTTTGCCAAGCTTTCTGCTGTTTGGTGTCTATTGGGATTGCAGCTAGATTGAGAAAACTGCAGCTGATAATATCGAGACCTGCTAAAGGGGGTGAGTTGTTGGGTATGAAATTGGCTACGCGTTCCCACTGAAAGCCTCCTGGCGTACTTCTCATCCTGGTGTCAGACTGCGGATTTAGGAAAGCCAACTTGCGTGGGAACTATACTGGAGTGGCACTTAAAGAGGTACTAGCAGAGGATGGTTTCGATCCATCGACCTCTGGGTTATGGGCCCAGCAACGCTTCCGCTGCGCCACTCTGCTTTTTCTCACCCCAGATGGGACTCGAACCAACAATCCCTGGCTTAGGAGGCCAGTGCCTTATCCATTAGGCCACTGGGGCCAGTCTGCTGCTAGCCGTCAGCCTCAACTCACTAGTGTCAGATACTATAGTGAAATAGAGAAATAGTTTCAAGTTTGACAAAAGCAGTTCATTGAGTTTCAGCTTTCTGGGTTGGCCTAGCAGAGGATGGTTTCGATCCATCGACCTCTGGGTTATGGGCCAAGCACGCTTCGCTGCTCCACTCTGCTCTCCCTTACTGCAGTCTTGCTGTTGGCTCCAGGGCTCTCATTGCAGAAATACATTGTGGAAACAATAGCCATCAGCCTCCGCTCCACTTGTGTCAATTACTATAGTGAAATAGGGAAATACTTTCAATGTTGACAAAAGCAGTTCATTGAATTTGCAGCTTTCGGGGTTTGCCAAGCTTTCTGCTGTTTGTGTCTATTGGATTGCAAGCTAGATTTGAGAAACTGCAGCTGATATATCGAGACCTGCTAAAGGGGGTGAGTTGTTGGGTTATGGAAATTGGCTACGTGTTCCCCACTGAAAGCCTCCCTGGCGTACTTCTCATCCTGGTGTCAGACTGCGGATTAGGAAAGGCCAACTTGCGTGGAACTATACTGGCCAGTGGCACTTAAGAGGGTTACTAGCAGAGGATGGTTTCGATCCATCGACCTCTGGGTTATGGGCCCAGCACGCTTCCGCTGCGCCCACTCTGCCTTTTTTCTCACCCCAGATCAGTGTTAATTTTGGCAGCTATTTTCGATTTAGTCTTAGTCTTAGTCTTTAGACGAAAATGCATTATAAGTTGTTAGTCACTTTTAGTCATTTTATCCTCCTTAGTTTTAGTCTAGTTTTCGTCGACGAAAACTCAGAACATTTTAGTCTAGTTTTTAGTCGACGAAGTCTCATTACATTTTAGTCTAGTTTTAGTCACATTTAAAAGTCCATCTTATAGCCACATTAAACTCCTTTCCTTCCCTTCTCAGGCCGGGACCCCTTGTGTAGTGTCTACAAATAATAGTCAAGCTTGCAGTACTTAAACTGTGGATGCAATTAGTCTCTAAGATACAGATCTCCTAGTATATGCCTACAGCTGAATTCCAATGAATTCAATGTAAATAATAATTTTAAGGCAATACTTAATTAACAGTATTATTATTAAAATAAAGAGAATATCAAGTCTAGATTTTGAAGATTCAAATGATGTGATAACAATACAACTCCTATGCCTACCTGGCCTTAGTTAAATCAACCACATATCTCCATATGAATTGTTGTGCAATCTGATAACCAACATATTTAGCTAGACGGATAGTTTGAGAGTTGAAAGTAGTGCCAATGATAATAACAATCGCATAAATAGACAAGGATATGTAAACAAATCACATATTCATTTATTTTTTCTTGATTAATGTCATGCGTGGCTGTCCTATAGTCCATTCTGCAATGAAGGGAAAGATTACATTTCCCAGGATGCCTTGCGAACACCTTGGTAACCGACTGACTCCAAACATTTTGAAGAAAGAAGTTTACAAAAAGTAGTATATCTTCGCAAATAACACATCGGGATATCTAGCTGATCATTATGCAAAATAATATTCCTTACAGTTGAGTAGAATATGTGTTAGAAAAAAATCGCTATTTCACAAATGCAATGCGTTTACTAGCTAGTTATCGATATAGTATAACTTAGCTATGCTACCTCATAGTTAGCTAACGTTAGTAGCTAACGTTTTGGAACTCATTTGCCAAGCAACGGGAGGTTTCAATCGAAAATGACTAGCTATTATCCAAGTGACACAACCTATAAACTCAATTGCTGCCCTTTGAAGTTAACTTAACGTTGGCTAATATATTATAATACTAGTTAACAT
>NW_024880208.1:0-25527 GCF_900700415.2 Clupea harengus
TTACTTATTTATATTTATTCTACTGAGCTTTTTTACTTACTGTTTTTGTAACTTGGTACAAAAAAGAGATGAATACTGAGATGCATTTGAACAGTGAATACAGCATTCAAGTGTATTTCATGAAGACATAAATACAGTTGTAAGCATGTTACCACATAACTCTATGCTGTGGAGCCATTACTGCCTGTCTGTGGATTATTTCTTCTTCTTCTTCTTCTTCTTCTTCTTCTTCTTCTTCTTCTTCATGACATTTACCCAAAAGGTCATTACTGCTCTCAATGTAATGGCCTATGCCCTTCTTCATTTGTAAATCAGCACTTAGTCCAAGTCCTGCATATAGTGTTGCTTTGAGGAAACATCAACTGGGTAAAGCACAACAGCGCCATCTAGAGGAATAGAGATGTCTCAAATTAGCTTTTTTGGGAACGGCAAAGGCAATCATGTATGGCTCCTGTAATACGACATTTCTATCAGTGTAGATCTACTGTCTAACCAGTACGTTTGTTTAAAAAACTATACCTTTCTTAATCAGTGTAGATCTACTGTCTAACCAGTAAGTTTGTTTAAAAAACGGTACCTTTCTTAATCAGTGTAGATCTACTGTCTAACCAGTACGTTTGTTTAAAAAACTATACCTTTCTTAATCAGTGAAGATCTACTGTCTAACCAGTATGTTTGTTAAAAACTATACCTTTCTTAACCAAAATATGTTTAGAATTGCTACATTTTAATCTTACTTTTCAAAAAAGAATATGTTGCAACACCTATATTCAAAATCCACACCTCAAGGGAAAGTTTGATTTCTCGCCCGGCGATAAATAACCCCGCCCAGGCAGAACAGGCCGTTTCCACCTGTCGTTTGAGCCACCAAACTAGGGCCAAGCAAGACAATGCCCCCAAGCATACAGTCAAATCTACACACAAATGGTTTACAAAAAACAAATGTCAATGTTCTGGAGTGGCCGAGTCAGAGTCCAGACCTCAATCCAATAGAGAATTTGTGGCTGGACTTGAAAGGGCTATTCACTCATGATCCCCATGCAAGCCTGACAGAGCTTGAGCAGTTTGGCAAAGAATGGGGGGGGCAAACTGCAGTGTCCAGATGTGCAAAGCTCACAGGCTCAACGATGTAAGTGCTACCAAAGGTGCATCTTCTAAATACCGACTTGAATTCATTTGTTTTATATTTTCAAGTAATTTAGAATAATTTGTTGAGATCGCCTTCACTTGAATTTTTTCTGCTGGTCAGTGTCAAAAAAAGCCAAGGTCCACCATGATTCAATGTTGCAAAACATTCAAAGGAGAAAGATTTCAAGCAGGGTGAATACTTTTGATATGCTTTGTATTCATCAGGGCCAAATAAAACATCAGTAAGCACGTCAGTAAAAAGTATACTTTACTAATAAAGCACATGTTAAAATCAAACAAGTTGTACCAAACTGCTGTACAAAACTAAAAACAATCATGAAAAAACAAACAAACAATAGATTTATTATTAGTAGTAGTAGTACTATTTCATTATGCTTATTATACAGCTCCATTGATTTCAATGAGCTACCCCAATGAACTGACCACTGCAGAAAATGAATGAGTGCCATTAGCAACAGGTTTTGTGCTTCTAATTCACATCTTCCATATCATTCCGCAGGTAGTCCATTCACTCAATGTAACGTGAATTCATTGGAACTTGAAGTCAGCAAATACGTTGAAACACAAAATACAAAATTACAAAAGTGACATTCTAATCATACAGTGAATAGCACATCAATCAAATGTAAAAAGTAACACAAAAATATAAATAAAACACCATGTGTCTGTATTCCATGTGCAGTATGTAGGATTTAAGGTGATCTTTTAGCAGAAATCGAATATAGTATTCATAATTATGTTTTCATAAGTGCTGTAACTATGAATCGTTGTGTTTTCATTAGCTTAGAATGAGCCCTTCATATCGAGCAGGTCCTCATCAACGAAGTTCCCCATGTTGCGCTGCTATGTTTCTGCAGTAGCCCAGAACAGACAAATCCAAACACTGGCACTAGAAAGGGCCTTTCGCGTTGTTATGGCACCTGGCGGCCTACTTAGCTTCTCCTACACGTATGGAAATGGAGAAGTATTCAGTGGGTTGTTCTCTGCAGTCTCACTGCTAGATCCCACCAAACCCTACACAATGTTCCTTTAATTGGGTTATAACTGTACAATTGTACAATTTGTTTTTACAAGAGGGAAATGACGATTAGTATATTTATTCATAACCTGGAAACTTCTACATTATTTCCCTATAACAGAGAAATCAGTTTAATCACTGTTCTGTATCAATGCTGTGGAAACTCTGAATGGTAACTAAGAACCAGAGTAAATAACGGTTGATTGAAAAGCTGGAGTGAGTAGAGTCTAGAGTGAGTGTGTAGTCAAGGCAAGCCAATGGATGAACAACATAAACATTCTATCATTTTGCCAAGTGGTGTAAACGCAATGAATTCCGTGATTAAATAACATGTTATCTGGAGAACGTGTGTAAGCTAGCAAGCATACAATAACAAACAGCTAGCAAGCTTAAGGATTCAGGCTTAACCACAGTGGAACCAACCATAACCAAAGAAAAACTACCCAACATGTTCCTTGTCCGTGAAAGAAAGTAGTAGTGCAAACAGGTCGCCTTACTTTAGGCCTTTGAATGTCCCATTATCCAAAATGAATGGACTTCACGTTGTGGAGTTCTTTGCTTCCGCCTTATTTCCCATTATTTTGTCCTCGGCAGCCGTTACCTCTTACTCTTTTATCCAAAGGAAGCCAATTTGTGTGCCAAAGTTGGTCCCATCTCGAACATGAGAGAAAAACATGTCTGAGCGGCAGGAGGTGCACAGTGTGACACTGGGAGTGTCAGTCACAGTGTCATCATGAATGTGTTTGGAGAGGAGCCCCCCTTGCTCCAGGAGAATTCTAGAAGGGAAAGCACAACGACAGTACGATGAGCAAGGACTTTCTTATGGAACATAAAATTAACCTTATTTAGGGTAGGTCGGAGAAAGAATCTACCATGGAGGAGGCAACAGAAGCATGTTGTTTTTATTCTTTTATTCCTCTTATTTCTTTTCTGTCTATTTAACAGATTCAAATCATATTACCTTTTAAATATTCTTTCAAATGTAAAGTTGTTTGTCTTGACCTGCAGATAACCATCAGAGATAAACATGTTCATTGACTGATGTTTACCTTGTGGCCAGCCTGATATTGACGTATGGCTTTGATGTCCCGTCGTCCCTGACACAGTCTGGGTGTATGGCGTGGAACTCTTTGGCTGACTCTTGCTCGAGCTTGAAGCAGCAGGAGCCAACAGATGGACCGATCACTGCTAAAATGTTTTCTGTCTTACTGTCAAATCGTGTCACCATGGCATTCACTGTTGCCATAGCAATCCCCATCAGTGTCCCCTTCCAGCCTTTATTAGTGGAGAAAAGCAATACAAACAAGAGAGAAAAACAGCTGGATTATGCATGTTCTGTAGCATCTAATATGAACTTCGGCCTGTTGACTAAAAGTGTTAATCGCATTTTCTCAAACAAAAGATAGTAAAGTTATAAGCCCTGAAATCATTCATTTGTCAAGGCTTGATGACTGCTAAAAATATCATATCCATATCAGAGATTCTGGGCATCACCTTTCTGTATAAAAATGCATTCCACCATTCTAATCCAATATACTTCATCATATTCAGCACATTTCTCATCATAGTCTTCATTTCCTTATGGAAACCATCTACCTCCCAGTTCTCCAGACTATAATAAAATATTACAGAAATAATTACATATTTGGTCATTTGGCGGACCCTTTCATCCAAAGCCAACTTGCTCTAGAGAAACGGCATCAAAAGCTCTCGTTTTCTAACTGATCCCACAGAACTGCCAAACACTTTGATCTAAAAGTTGAGCTACTACACATGCAGAGTTAGAATAACCGAGAATGGGTGTACAGTTCAAAGACCCGAGGATGAATTACGGTTCTAACTACAGTTAGTCACCTGCATGGGCCACTCCGATCACTTTTGATACAGGGTCAGTGAACAGCAGAGGCATGCAGTCAGCCCCTGGTGCTGCTATGACAACGTTGACTTGATTGGTCACTATTCCATCGTAGCGTTCAGGGCCTTCCTCACCCACCACCCACACATCACTGGCATGATCTGTCTAAAAAGACATTTTTCACATTTTTTATATATATATAAATGTTATACAAAAAATGTAACAAATACAAATGGATATAAACAAATATTTCTGGGTGTCCATTTCTACCATTTCAGAGGCATATCAAATCTGTGTTTCACTACCACACGGGTTCATTTAAATAGAGAAAACTCAAGGAGGTGCAAGAAGATGCTCATTAAGATGAACAAATATTCTGTTTATCTTCTCTGTTTATTCCATGGCACTTCTGATGATGAGAACTGACAGAATGAATTAGCACACAGGTGAATGATGGCTCCTAGCCCTTTGAAGAATGTATGTCTTTCAGGGGGAAGCATCTCAACACAGGCTAACTGGCAGAGGCTAACTGGCAGAGGCTAACCCTTTTAAAGCATGCCCTCTGCTGCAACCTAACAGCACAGTTATTGACTATTGACAAACTATTTGAGGCATATCCATTGTGCACTGAAGCTTGAGGCTTAATGAACACTTTAGTCATCACGTGTGTTACTGCTGTGCTTTTAATTTGACTCTCACCTTTACCAGGTGGAACTGGTGAGGCTGAAAGCCAACTTGGAGTCCAAGACGCCGAATGTTTTCAAGCACAACGGCCTTGGGGTCTCTACGGCTGGAGCTGCTGAAGAGGTTCAGGGAGCTTAGCGTGCTAATGTAGGAGATTCCTCCCGTCCGAGTACTGAAACCATGTGAGAAACTGTCTACAGAACACAGAGAGGACTTCCTTGAAAACAACATTTACATCACAAACAGTTATAAGATCTAAACAAAAATAAACAAGCTGGTTGATACATGCTCATTTTTCTGGGGGGGTGCAGGAACAGATCCATTGAGTGACTGGGGGCAAATGAATCGTCTCACATTAAGATTGGCCATTCACACAAGCATGTATTAGCTACTGAAATTTGATCGGCTATACAGTGCCTTGCATAAGTTTTCACCCCCTTGGATGTTTTACCCTTTTATTGCTTTTATAAATCAATCATGGTCAATATAAGTTGGCTTTTTTGACAAGAAAATTCACAGAAAAGCTTTAATGTCAAAGTGAAAGATTTGTACACAGTTATGTCAATTAAATAAAAATATGTAATGAAACATAAGTGATTCCATAAGTATTCACCCCTTTTAAAGTGACTGACCTAATTCAACAGAGGTCCAGACAATTGGTGCTAGAAGTCTCACAATTAGTGAAATGGGGATCAGTGTCTCAAGTGATTGTAGTATAACGACACCTGTGTCTGGAAGGTCCATTCACTGGTCAGTATTCAGTAATCAGTATTACTAGCTACCGTTACACCATGAAGACCAAAGATCACTCCAAGCAACTCAGAGAAGAGGTTATTGAAAAGTATAAGTCAGGGGAAGGATACAAAAAAATGTCCAAGGCACTTAACATCCCCTGGAATTCTGTTAAATCCCTCATCAAGACATGGAAGGAATATGGCTGGATGTGTAAATCTGGCTAGAGCAGGCCGTCCTCACAAACTGAGTGACCGTGCAAGAAGGAGACTAGTGAGAGAGGCCACCAAGACACCTATGACTACTCTGAAGGAGTTACAAGCTTCAGCAGCTGAGATGAGAGAGACTCTGCATACAACAACTTTTGCCCGGGTTCTTCACCAATCAAAGCTTTATGGAAGAGAGACACTGTTGAAGAAAACTCATATCAAATATCGACTAGAGTTCGCCAAAAGGCATGTGGGAGACTCCATGGTCAAGTGGAAGAAGCTTCTGTGGTCTGATGAGACCAAAGTGGAGCTTTTTTTCAACAGTGGCTCTCTTACATGAAGCTTTGATTGGTGAAGAACCCGGGCAAAAGTTGCTGTATGCAGAGTTTCTCCCATCTCAGCTGCTCAAGCTTGTAACTCCTTCAGAGTAGTCATAGGGTTTACGAGTGTTTAACCTATTAAATAATACGTCTGTTTCCAAAAATTCTATTTCAGTGGGTTAGATGAGAACCAAATTCTTGCACATTCAGGCAAAGGGAAAATTAGAAAATATAGGAAGGGACAGTAATCGACTCGGCCCCTGGTGGAATGAATCGGTTCCTCTATAGAGATGTTTTCAGAGACATTATATTTCGGTCCTCATCGAAAAAGGTAGTGGGATTACATATGCTTTGAGATACACTTTATTGATTCTGGTGACCATAGTTTATTTCCAGCCACAATTTGATTTCAACACAATTTTTGTAACAAGGTGATAAGGAACTCGTCACCGGTTTGTGCGCCTCACTGAGCTGATCAACATGTACATTTGTATTGCTTGGCTGCTGAATGTTTTTGTAATAACAAAAACAATGCATACCGCATGCATGCTTCTCACAGGGGGAGCTGACAGGTGGTGTCAGGGGCTAACGAGAAGGACGAGGCATGTACACGGTGGACAGGGTATGTGACTTGAGTTGTAGTTCATCTATGCAACGAAAGTGGCCATTTCAGGCAAAACATCGATTGACATTTTCACAGTTATTAGGTTATTACTATACGAACACTAAAACAATGTTTTGGTTGATAACTTCAATGATATGGCTTCGTAGTATTTCGTTTTTTCGGTCTATGGGATTTTACATGTAATTTGCTCTCCAATAGAAACGAAACCATTTGGGGCAGTTTTCACTTTCCCTCCCTACTGGTTTAGACAATGTTTTGAATATATCTCCCTTTGACAATGGCAGACTATTTTATCTAGCGTGATGAAAGTGCAGTAGGGCCTCTTTGCCAGAATCAAGAGGCTACCCATTAAATCTTAACCATGTTAATCTTACCATGAACAACTGTTGCCAAATTAAATCAAAGAGCTAAGAAATATTCTGTAACTCACCAGGTACAAGGGAGGACTTGAGGACAGTCATTTCTCCAACCGCTGGGAGCTGCCGAAGAAATGTGCTCACTTCATCTGTCACTTCTGTGATCTCACCAGATGTTAGACTGGTAGGACTATCACTGAACGCTCTCTGATCATCAAACACAGTTATATATTCAAAGTTGTACAGAGCTGTGAAGAGAGATTCTTGGTATTTTTGCAGTACAGCTCTTCGATGACTAGACGTAAGTATCACAACATTGCTCAAATCCAGATTATCCAATTCTTGCTTTATTGTGTACATCGAAGCGGAAACTGAGTTGTCCTGTAAGACACGGACCTGTTTTCTTAGACTGACAAATCTCTCCGGTGGTGTAGCGCTCGAGCCCTGACATTGCACACAAATAAGGTAAACAGGTTCATGCACTTCACCAGCCTGACTGAGGATCATTGAGATCTTTCCTGTAAATGCTTCATAACAATTAGGCCTACTGTCTTCTGAGCGAGGAACGCTGTCAAGATCCAGGACAACAACTTTAGCCATGCAGATATAATGCGGTTAAAACCAACAAGTCACACTTTCACGGCGCACAATCGAAGGCAAAGTAGTAGCCTATTCAAGCGTCGACACGTATGCTTATATGATTAGGCTAGGATGCGACACGACTCTTTTAAACAGTTC
The DNA here is from genome assembly GCF_900700415.2 of Clupea harengus. Taxonomy (NCBI): domain Eukaryota; kingdom Metazoa; phylum Chordata; class Actinopteri; order Clupeiformes; family Clupeidae; genus Clupea; species Clupea harengus. The sequence goes on from NW_024880208.1 coordinate 7,687, forward strand.
TATTTCAAACACCAATTAGTAGGCTATAGACCGTGTGATTTCAATCACAAACTCATCGCATGGTGGTTTTATATAGACCTGGAGAGTGTGAGGAAGTACCACCCACATTGGCCGATGCAATGCTAGCTACTTCAACCCAGGAAGTACGAAATTGACTTTAAAAGTCGTTCCATGGGTGTTTACCATGAACTGTAAAGGGTTTGAATGGAGAGCTGTGAGGCGAGTAGGCTATGCTACAAATGACGCCGAGAACCTGCGACATCTAGTCGCAAGAAGAGTATTTTTGAAATATAAGCTCTCAATTGAGACCTTCGTTTATTTGTCAAAGTTAAATTTGTGGAAATTAAACAACATACATTACCAACTATTACAATTATCATTTTTGGGTTCTGTACAATGTAAATAAGTCTTGATTTTAAATGCGTGACCATTTGTTTTTTTCTAATTAGGCTTGCCTACTGCATGAAGACCTAATAACCCATCCTTCTTGAGGGCTATAAATAGAAGCAGTAGAAGTAGGAGTGAGATTGCATTGATTCCAGGACAGGTGTTTTTGTATTGTGTCCTATAATGGTTCAAATGCCATCGAGCTCTCCTGTTAATTGCACTCTATGAGTAAGTTGTTTTCTTTGAGTTGGCCTGATTTAATGATCTTACCATCAGAAGGACGCAAACCTTTACACCAGGGGTTTTCAACTGGTTTTGTCCCACGGACCACCATTCTGACCAGAAAGTAGGCTCATGTTGCGGACCCCCTGCAATGCCGTCGCGGACCACCAGGGGGCCACGGACCCCTGGTTGAAAACCCCTGCTTTACACAATGGGTGCAAGTCTTCCATTATTACTCATAGCTAGGGTTGCAAAGGGGCCATACATTTCCGGTAACTTTCTGGAAACTTTCCATGGGGAAGTTAAGCTCGGGAATTTTGGAAACTTTGAAAAAAATGCGATGTCCTAAAATAAATAAAAGCACTACACGAACATTGCAAATGGCAGTGAATAAATAAATAAGGACTAAACTCAATCACGTGGATATAGCCATAGTGGAATAGAATGGACACATCTACATCACAAAATAAATGTGTTATGTGCAGATTAAGTGAACTACATTACCCAGAATGCACAAGGCATACGGGCTGTAGACGTGATGGTATGTTGAAAGTCACTTATGTAAAGTTCGAGTAAAACCCACTATTGCCGTGTGAGAGTAGTATTTTAAAATGCACTACACGGCATAACAGACCGGTGTTCGCTTTACGCTTTGACATGATTTTGATCAGTCTCATGTTGTTTTCGCGTTGCCTGTGGATTCTGTGTATTCTGCACACGTCTTTAGTTGCATGCCCTTATAAGAAGCTGGCGGGACGTTTATATATGCAAATTCAGGTGTACGAGAACATGCGTTCAATTTAAGTGCACAGCTAAGAACACTTTGGCAGTTTAAGAACACATTTCCAGGCGTTTATGAATCCGGCAGAGATCTTAGATTGGTCTTTCGAAGTTCATAAGAAGATATTTAAGAAGACACTTAAGAAAATGTTCGAGAATGAGGCCCATTGTCTGTCATATGACAAGGTAAATACAGTTATATAAATAACCCCAAAATTTCCCATGTTAATTCCCATGGAAAGTTTCCAACTTTGAATATTTCCGGAATTTTGCAACCCTACTCATAGCTTTGTCCTGCAAAATGTGTTACCCCGCAAACCAAACCTTGTGCCTCTTCAACATAACCAAGCAGGTTCCTGAATGGCTTCGCTGCTGTAGTCGCAAGCAGTTTGTGGCTTGGGAGGGTGAAAACCGTAGGTTATCACCTCGCTGTAAGCATTTTTTTCAATTACAAAAATATTCAGCCAGCCAGGCCATGTAAATCGGCATTTTGATCAGTGAGGTACGCAAACCGGTGACGTCATCTATTCATTGGGTGTTTCATACTTCTTAGCCACTTGATAACTGCACCTGAAAATCCAAACCACTGCTCTAGTCTGTGTCGTAATATATTATGATCAACAGTGTCAAAGACTGCACTAAGGTCTTATAACACCAAGACAGATGTTTTGCTTCTGTCTAGTTTGAGGCGTATGTTATTTCCAACCTTAATGAGAGGTGTTCCAGCGCTGTGATTGGCACGGAAACCTGACTGAAAGAGTCTGCTGCCAAGTGGTGGAAAAGAGATTTGAAAAAGTTGGTAGGCAAAAGAAAACAACTTTTTTTTTTTGCGAGAGATTGAATTAATTATATGTCATTATCTTGGGAATTCAAAGCTTAGTTATCAAAAGATAATGTCATAAAGTTGACATCTCGAGAAAACAGAGAAAAATAAAAATTGGGACCTAAATTAAATTTTATTGATGCTATGTTAGGGCTTCCACAAATTACATTTCATTTAAACATTTGAGTTTTGGAATTTCAGGTAAATAAGAAAACTGGGAGATATTTATATTGAGTCTAAAAGGTTCACATGTTGGCTACTAAGATACCAGGGCCCATGTCACTGATGTGTATTTCTATCTATCACATAAACCTAACAAAAAAGTCTTTGAGGTGTGGAGATTCATGATTTAAATACGTACTGCTGAGAAGAGTTAAGGCTACATCAGAATGTCCCAGCTTGAGATCATGTTGCGTTGCCTATTACTAATCAATAATCAAGTAATCAAACCCCTTCCCACCAATGACTGAAAATATCTTAAGATATGTGGATCATACCAGCCAACCTCTGAAGCAAACCAGATGCAAGGACAGACAGAACACCAATTATTTTGATGAGTGGTGTAGAGAATTTGTAGAGAATGTGGATGATTACTGTGGCTCCTAAATCCTTCGTCCAGGCGTCTGCACAAGTGTAGTGGATTAGGGTTTCACGGGCGAGTTGAAATCGCTGGATGCGCTGTGCGTTTGTAAGCTCTAATATCCAATATCCAAACAAGATCAGAATACACACGACCACCTTGTTTGCATTGCTCTTTTCCATTTTTAATTGATATTGCTGAGTTTTACTGCAATTTAGCTAATTATTTACTGGGATTGTTCTCAAGATCATGTGATTAATCATGATTAACAATGTAACAAATGATTAACAAGTTTGACGGTCTAACAAAGATTTTGCAATATTATTTATATATGTGTATTAATGTTAGAAATAGGCCTGCTGCAGACTTCAAACGCAATATGAAAGCATCGTGGAATGGGCATGCACACCCTCAGGCAAAGGCAGACCCTTGCTGTGATAAGCCAGGGAGATAGTCTCCACAATCCAGCGGCAGAGTCCCTGTTTAGACAGCGCCCTGCCTCAAGCTGGATTAGCAAAACCGACAAAGAGCTGGTCACATGACCGAAACGCCTGGGTGCTTGAAACATATGTATACAACGTCTGCACTGAGTAGAGTGCATGCAGTCTCCTATTCTCAGCTTCTCAGAGGCAGATAAGTCAAAAGACATTGCCTATAAGGCATGGACAAGACCCTAGGCATGTACGTAAGCAGCATTAGGGTGTACAGTGACCTTACCAGGTGCAAAGGACGTACAGATTAATAAATGACTAATATTACAGCATTAATATCAGACACGCTTTGCTGAAGCCAAAGCAAGAAGAGCAGTGTTGTAGGATAAGAACTTTATGCCCACAGACTCTAATGGTTCACGAGGAGAACAGTGTTGTAGGATAAGAACTTTATGCCCACAGACTCTAATGGTTCACGAGGAGAACAGCACAGAGTGTCCAGAACAGTAGACAGGTCCCAAGATGGTACAGGTGTTCTAGTACGGGGCTTCAGGCAATGCACGCCCTTCATAAAGCGCATAGCAAGTGGGTGGGCCCCTGACAACACCCTATCAATGCCAATATGACATGCTGAAATAGCCAATGCCTTTAGTGTTGGAAAAGAGCAGCCCTTCTCCAAAAGTTCCAGTAAGAATCTCGAGACATCCACAATAGAACACTGAAAAGGAAGGAGGCCCCCGACACCAGTGCTTGAATGCACACCACTTTCCAGAGTAGAGGTCTCGTAGAAGTAGAAGTGGCTCGAGTGCTTTCAACAGGAGCAATCACATTAGGCCGCTTTAGCCGCTTGACATAACTGTTCAGCAGGTCAGGTCAGGGGATTCATTATTTGCTCCCCCACCTGAGACAAAGAGGGAGAGACCAGGGCTCGGCTGATAGAAGACTGACTATCTCTACATACCATGACTTTGCTGGCCAACCCCAAACTTCTGCCTCTGGGTGCATCTTTGACAGTAACTGGTAACTGGTGTTGCCTCCATGGCGAGAGCGCCCATCAGACAAGTTGCATTTAGCGTCAATCTCCTGTGGAGTCGACGTGACGTGCTCAGATGGTGAGATAGAATCCACCACTGAAATCCCTCATAGATAGCAAACCCAGCGTTACTACTGCTATCACTGATGCCAGTACACCCAAAAAGAGAAGAGAAATGTCTGAAAATGCAGTGTCCCAACCGAATCTGAGCCAAACATTGACGGAATGGAGATGTTTTGGTAAGAGAGCACATGACCCAGACACACCAATCGTTGATGTTCTGGTAAGAGAGCACATGACCCAGACACACCAATCGAAAGCAAACGTTCGGGTAAGAGAGCACATGACCAAGGCACACCAATCGTTGATGAGGGATCAGGGGACTCTTTTCGGGATTCACTGAAAAGCCCAACGTCTGAAGTGTGACAGCACCATGGCCGTCTTCAATTCTGCTTGTTCCCTTGAACTAAATATTATTGCCAGATCACCTAAAAAGCGGGGATCTGTTTGCCCTGACTTCGCAGAGGAGCTAGAGCTGCTTCCAGACACTAGGTAAGCGTCTAGAGGGCTAAACACAGAAGAACCAGATATTCGCAGGTTATGCCCTCAAAGCAAGTCTGAGGAGCTGCATGTGAGATTGAAGGATGGCAATATGAAAGTATGGTAAAGATGAACCAGTCCCCCAGACTGACTGAATGCAGGAGCTGACATAGTGTTAACATTCTGAATTTGAAAATTCTCAATTGCTTGTTCAACACATGCAGATCCTGTATGGGGATGAAAACCCCTGTTTTGTTTGGGAACCACAAAATAGCGGCTGTACCATCCGCTCTGTGAGTGTGAGAGGGGAACTCCTCTTTATCGCCTGCTTGGTGAGGAGTGAGTTTATTTATTCACTCATAACCGCCACAGCGCTGTCTGTCACGCATGTCTAGACTACAGTGGAGAAATGGGGAGCGCGAATCGAAACTGCAAATGGTAACCCTTGGCAACCATGGACTCTACCCAAAGTGACTGTGTGCATGCCAGAGCAGGATATGTGAAGGAAGGCAACCTGTGCCGATGGCACCCTCCTGTGGAAAGGGAAGGGGCTGAAGACTGTGTGTATTTAGCCTCATTTAGACCGGAACTGAATGAACACAAACAAGCACATATTGTATTTGAGACACTGTTGCAGCAACTGACACACACCTTTCTTACAGCGTCTGAGCTGGGGGGGACTGAGAAACGTCCCGCCCCAGAGGGAAACAGCAAGGCTGGGGGAACGGGAGTGTGGGAGTGTGCGTGCGACATGCAGAGAATGTGGTCCGAGGCCACCCGAATGTCAGCAAACAGGCCAGTCACTGTGCACTCCACTGGCAACCCCGACTACTCAGCTCCGTTGTGGTCAAGAAACTGCATGGTCCATAGTCAAACCCATGATTGGTTACATTAAAAGGCTGGCCTAACTCTTTGTCTATGTTTTGTCCAAAATAATAATGTGAGCTAAATAAAGTGAAGTCAATGCCATCTGAATGAAAAGTCTCCTCATCATTGTTTGGAACCAAGACAGTCCAAATGCTGACACATGTTGTCAATATGACAGTTTACAAACATGATAGTTACGGTGAAGGTATTTAGCAGACACTTTTATCCAAAGCGATTTGCAAAACATTTTGGGTTTTTTTTTGGGGGGGGGGGGGGGGGGTTTAAATGAAAAAAAATAAGTAGTAACCATAATGAAATTAAATTCACAAAACAATATTAAGTATAATTTATAAGCCATTGATTATTACTATGATAATAATAATACCGAACACCAAAATTATAACTATATTTTTAAATAATGCCCCAAACAAATGAACTAATTAGACAAATACTGTTTCAAAAGGTGAGTCCAGTCGCTGAAACAGACAGCACTAGCGTAAAGATACCTATTACCACCCCAGCTATTAAAAAAGTGACAAACAGTTAAAAACATTTATAGATCGAAAAATATTTAATCAATCAATCTTACATATTTCAGTAGCGGTGGGTGTCTAGATTAGGACTGGTAACTTGTTTGGATTTCAACTGAAACGTGTTTTCAGTTTTTTTTCGTTGTGTAGAACGACACGCAAATTTTGCTGATACAGGAGGTGGAACCTATAAACACCCTTTCTGTATATATGTCTATGGAAAGCTCTATGACCCTCACAAATTCTCGTCGCGAAATCGAATTCGTTCAGTTGGTTCCATGAGGGTTTGTACACACAGAAATAAATCGCTGTCTAGTACACTAAATAACGCTGTACAACTGCAATTTTTTGCACACATACAAGTTAAATACCCCTTTTGGGTAGGAGCGTATGGTGTTTAAAATCCGTTATCCTGGTTGATACAGAAATCAATATTAAGTAACGTTTACTCGCGTGAGGGCGATTATAGGTCTCGGGCGGTAATACGGGTCGTTGCGATAGGTAGGTCATTCCACCACCGAGGTACCACAAACAAAAAGAGTCTTGACTGTGATCTCTCGCTGCTGGGAGGCAAAGACAACAGACGCTGGTCAAAGGAGCAAAGTGGTCGAGAGGGGGAATAGAGCTGTTAGTGTTGTTAAAATAATGTATAAGACGGACAGGTTAGGGTTGCCCTAAAATACCCACACTGGAACTGGAGACGATACCTAAATAAACTTTATTTGCATTGAAGTTACTCAAAGGAGCTGATCGAGAATTATTCATTTAAAAGTGGTCATGTAATCATCAATAATGTAATCATCATGACCACCAGGGGGAGCAACGTACCTACGCCTTGGTAACTAGAGCTGAAACCGTTGCTAGGATTCATTCCCTCAAATCCTGTCTATGTTGGTTAAGACTCAAACTAGTGCACTGAAAATGCACTACCACTAAATGCACATAAAGAGATGTGGCCTATGAAAAGATCAAAAAGTGATGACTGCTCCACAAATCGCGTGTGTTGGATATTATGTGGGGTATGGAGGCAGAAGTTTTCATATTTAAAATTGTATCTTTATTTCACATTACCTTTCTAAACGTTTGCTTCTTGTATAAAGCCCATCAGCGTAAACATAACACACAGACAACTCATAGCCTAGGAATGCTCATCAACAACAAACACTGTTTGAAGCTGGACAGCTTTTGCACTTGACGCTCAGGTTTGCAAAGAGGAAGAGGATGTGGATTCATGCACGGTGATCCGTGTCGCGCGCGAGTCCGTCACGCTGTATGCAAGAGGAAATAGAATCGACTGTGCATGGAAGATAGGCAGCATCAGTACCCGTTTGTGTGTGGATAAGGAATTACGGTCACGAATCTTTCGTTCGAGTGGCATAACTTCTTTTGTCATAACGGTAAGAAACTGATTTATTTTGCGTGAATTTGTGTTATGTGTAGGCTCTCTACATCTGAGTGCTGATTGATTTGATGTTTGGATGCTGGGTGACACTACATTTGGAAGGATGGAAGAGAATGACCTGGACATATTCTACATTGCAATGCATATGGGGGAACAATCTCCCCTGTTGTTCTCCATAGATCTTTTAAATGTAATTACGTATAGCACACTACATATTGTGTTTTGAGATAAATAGACCTGTGTTGCCCCCGTACACGTTACACGATGACTGTTAACATGTTGAATGTCCAATATGGTACACTGAAGTAATGGAATTCGCTATGGAAGTATACAAATAGGCAATACTGGAGTAACAAAAAGAACTGTGATCTTGGCTGTTTGACGATCATGCTTGCATTCCAACCCTAGCATTCATTTCACTTTTTGGGACTTCGCAGTTGTGTTCATTTAGTTTCCCATTCCTTTTCGCTTTACGTTCGGTCTTGTTAAGCTACCTGCATGGAACTATATAAACCCTTAATTTAAAACAAATAGTTAATTATTAAGGAACATATCTCTGTAGGCCTGATGTTTCTGACAAACAGTGGGCTTGCCATCCAGTGTGAATGAATGAAGATGTATTGCTGTGAATGAGGATTGTATGCGATATGACTAAATGCAGTTGTTTCACTTTGCCAGTGCTTAAGAATTCATCAAGACAAAAGATTCTTTGTTAATCGAGTGATGGCCTACGTCACAACCATTTTCATCAACTCAGGCTTCAAACGATCTTTTAGTCGTTAATACAACCCATCAGTTTGAATAATGCTTTCTGTCTAATATGAATGGTCCGTTTTATTTGTTGTATTGATGTTCTTGGGAGGTATAACAAGGGCCATTAGTAACTATGCATCACTTCTAATCGATTAAGCTAAAACAGTTTCCTTGGCTAACTTGACATAACAGTCACCTGGGCAAACGGCATTCAGCCACCATGGAGAGAGGACAGGTTGCGCAAGAATGGCTGAAGGTTCTGTGCCCCCATGGATACAACTGAGTCATAATGTTACTAGTGGAGAGCCTGGATATTTTTTTTTACGTATTTAAGCAACATTATGTTTCTTATACTAATCATTATTATCATCATCATCATCATCATCATCATTGATTCATGTCATATGATTCCTTAGATTGTTAGGTTGTTTCAGTGTATCTGTGTGGCTGAAATGAAATTCAAAGTGTATTCATTATATCTCACAAAGTATCTCTTAAAATGTCATTATATTGTTTAATTATTTCTCCTTAGGTCCATGATGTTTTAATGTGAACCATTTTGTGACACTAGCTGGTCATTAACTACTAAACTAGACCAAGAGAGGCAATTATTTATAATACAATGTGTGTTTTGGTTGGGTTATTTTAGGATGCACACAGGAATGTCTGAATAATGACTTCCACTGGCATTGTATTATTTATCCTAGGACAAAACTTTTTTTTTTTTAAACTTGGCATACAAGGCCATTGAGTAATGGAAAGCAAATTGACCAGATCTACAAACAACAGTGATTAATATGATATTAACAAAGAAAGAGAGGGGAGAATATATGTTTATATACAGTATGTGTGAAAGACAGATATAAATAAAGACATTTGATACAAAATATATATATATGCAGTGACATGCCGACCATGGTTTCATATTGTGTTGAAATACACATCAAGTCATATTATAGTGACAAAGCACATTCTGAGAACTGTGATTCTGTATTTATATCTACGGAAACATATTTTGTTTATTTCCTCAAGCAATACCAGCTGCTATGACAATATAAATGCACACAAGGCTGCTGTGGTGGATCTATCACAATTCTGTCTTGACAGAAAAGATAAAGCTCTTTCCTCATGCTGTTGTGCGTGTCTGTAGACGTGTCTGTACTGAGTCAAGACCCTCCTCTGGACGCAACCATCAGTCCTACTTAAGTTACTTAAAAATGCTAAACGAGACAGCCTGGTTGCACTATCGCTGTGCCTCTGGATGTAAACAACTGTTCATGAATGCTGTAGCATTTTGATGTAAAGCATCACATTTAAGTGATTATAGATTTCAAAGTTCATTAATTATATGTGAAATCCTTTTCTCAGACACACATTGAAAAGCAGCAACGTAAAAGAAATCCAGCTGTGTTTTCCATTGATCTAAAATATGTCCAATTAGCTTAGTGTGCCGCTCTGCAGAAACAACATGTTGGCTGTTTTCCAGCTTTACTTTGCATCGATATTCAGTCCAACAATCTATACCCATTCAAAAAATAGTTTTCATTCAATTCACCCTCAGAAAACAAGCTCCTGTATTATTTCTCTGCACTCTGTATGAGTGGAGGCTCAGAAACGGGAGTGGAAGCTCAGTTTTGTTTGTCTTGAGATATGTGATGTATGAGGCTGGCTGGCTGGCTGGTTGAAAGATAAGGTAAGATGCAATTGGCCTTGGCATTTGTGTCACTGCATCACAGCCATCTATCTGTATTCCATGTTGCGTGTATCACCAACAACACAGATGAAGCTGTGATTGCACATTGTGCACATTCTAATGTCTTTCAATACAGCCTAGCATTTCAGTTCAGGGGAATCTAAATATACAGTTTGCTTCTCATGTTATCAAAAAAGAGATGGCTTTGTATAAACAATGACGAGATAAAGCAAGCTCCTGTAGTCATATTCAAGGCAGTGGGTTTCACAGAAGATTGTCGTTCAAACTGAGGTCTCCGAGCAAAGGCCCATATAGTACTATAGTACCCATATAGTACTATAGTGTGAATGAAATGTGAGTTTTATTTGGGAGTCCCATTATTACTTTTATTGTGATCATATATTTCAATACATACGGAGGCTATGCTTTTCTGCTATCAGCCCATGATTTAGCTCATATTTACTATTTCTTCTAACCTTTACAGGTTACTGTTTATAAGTGTTGGAATGTATTCTTTTCCATTTTCCCAAAAAATCCTTTGCTGGCAGCTGGTCTGAAACCCTTGCAAAAATGGAGCCACATGACCTCAATTATGTTTTCATTTGTCTTTAGAGGTGCATTTAGGCAGGCCCTTGGTAAATGTGGGGATAAACGGGCTTGTCACAGATAAGAAGCAGACCCCTTCATCTTAACCTCACCATGGTGAGACTGCGGAGTCCAATCACACCACCACACATACATGCTCTCACACTCACACACATATCTTCCGTCCACACACACATACACAGACAAGCACATTAACACCAGTGTTCTAGTCATTAATCCCACAGGAAGACATTCAGAGAAGAAGACTGTCACTGAGTTTTCTGTTGCTGCCTTCCATCCATCACTTCACCCACATCTCTCCATGAACTCTTCACGCATGCACTCGTTTAAAGCACTGCAGATGCCCTGATACTGGAGAAGGCAGTAACTGCGCTGCATAGCATATGATTACGAAGAGAAAATCCAAGCAAACTGGCTTCAGTATTCTCTATGTTGAGGGTAAGAAGGCTATGAGCCGAGACTCTTATCTTTAGTCGTGTGTCCTATTTGATGTTGTATGGCCTGTGCTATGTTATGGTGGATGGAAGTTGTTCAGTCGCATATCATTAAAGCCGTAATTTCCAGAGAAAACAAAAAAACGACCAAAATGCATACAGTCAATCATGTCAGAATTCTGCCAGACATTTCTAAGGATAGATAACAGACTAGTATTTCCTAAGGTTTCGGTAAGTAGCTCAGACTAGTGTGTCTGCATTCACGCTAGATTCTGTTTTAGGAGATCATATATTGTCTCTCTAATGAACGCTGATTTCCACTACCTTCTTTGGATGGAACCATAGACAGGTTAGCTTTAATCTGCCTTGTCATCGCAGGAGAGTAGAGGAACATGGGAGATGTGATGTGCGCAAGGATTAGCTACATTTGTTGATGTATTATATTGATTTAACATACTGAACACCACTGACAGCTTCTGGTTTTATTTTTTCCACCCTTATAAAGAGCTTCATGTTCTTATGTTCTTATCAGAGAGGAGTTGCTCGTCCAGAGGACTTTACAGGATATCCTCCATCATGCTGTACTCCGCGCTCACAGAGCACATCTGTATTCTCAAGGACAGTCTCCTGCCTCTCCCTCTTCAGCTCAAGGACACAGTGAAGAGGGAGGGGCACGGGGGAGGGGAGGATTGGACCCTAGGAAATCACATTGCAGGAGTGCAATACCGCCACATCTGACCATTATCTGTTGGTCTGTCTGTCTGTCTGTATGCATGTAGGTGTGTAGTAGCGACAGAGGGAGGGGGTAAGGACAATTGCTATTTTTGTTTACGCACTCATAGGGTACTAGTGTAGCATAGAATGTGGGGCAGGACACATATTCATTGTGGGGGGTGGCACTGAGTTGTGTGGGTATTCTGAGTCAATCATGCTCACAAACATTCTGACTTGTGCTGTAATGCCAAGTGATGTTTAGGCAGAGGAGCCATGCGGTGGCTTGGACCTTTAGTGCGTGAGCTCCCCTCCTCATGGAGCATCATTCCTCCTGCCCCTACTCAGAGGAAGTGTCTATTATGCCAGCTGCCAAGTGTTTGCCTAAACCCTACTGTAATCAAGGATGTGAATAATTCCAATAATAACATATTAATTCAATGATATCTAGACATTATTTACTGACCGAGTGCATAAACTGCTACCAGGAAACAGGAGTGAATAAAGTACTCTCAGGATGACAGGATACACGTGTACCAGCCACACAATGTCAGTGTTCCTGAAAGATGACAGTAGGTTGCTTAGCAACAAAATGATAACATTATACAGTATTACTGTATTTTAGTATACAGTATTTAGGTGTGTGTGTGTGTGTGTGTGTGTGTGTGCATGTGTGTAAAATCCTTTAAGAGAACAGATCTAGACATCTTCATATAATACGTTATATAACAGAAATGGTGAAGTTGTTATTGAAATTGACTGTAAAAGGTGAGGTACAAAATGTTGCTCATGATGCTCTGATGTTGTGATGTCTGTAGATATGTTCCATTCCCTACAGTACTCAAGCCACTCAGAGTCTGTTCATCCATTGTGTTGTGTCAACACGGAGAGACCGTAGCATTTGGAATCAAAGAATGATGAACCGAGGGACGAGCTCATCTCCCTGCCCAATCTAACACAGGCCCATTATGTACACACACCTTTTCAAGCATGAAGGAGTGACAGTACCTGGCGAGAAAGTCTGTTTTTTTCTCTCGCTGTAATGTACTCAGCTTTCAGACTCAAAGCTGACCCTGGGGAAGGAATCAGCTACAGTCCTTACTGCCTTCTGTGATTTTGCCTGCAGTTTGGAATCAAATATTCACCACCACAGGCAGCTATGCACTTTAAAAACAGCTTATTTCTCTTCCAATTACAATTCCTCTTAAAGGATTTTAACAATTGAATACATTTAGGTAGATATCATTGCAGAGGTTTTTTTGTTATTATGGTGCTTATACTGGATTATCTCATTTTCATTATACCCTAAAATGACATCATTACAACATTAGGATTCCTGGGTTATCCAGTCCATTTCATGTGTGCAGTCATACAAGAGGTTCAGACACCGCATGCCTTAAGGAACCAGAACATTCTCTTGTGCAATTACGCTGAGCGCCTCTCTCACAAGCTCATAACAGCAATGGTGCTTTTCCATTAATGATTTAACAGCCATCCCTCAAGAGCCTGGAGTAGAATTGTATCACCCTTTCCTTGGTCTTTATCCTCCCTAACGTCCAACGTGCGTGTGAAATCTGTATCCAACATCACTCTCTGCATCTGTGGAAAGAGGGTGGCATCGCCACACACACACACACACACACACACAAACACACACCCATATGCACAGAAAAGGATAAATCAGTATGTACACAGACACACACGCGCACACACACACACACAAACACACACCCATATGCACAGAAAAGGATAAATCAGTATGTACACAGACACACACACACACGTGCGCACACACACACACACACACACACACACACACACACACACACACACACACACACACACACACACACTCATATGCACAGAAAAGGCATATGCACACATAACTGTCTCAGAATGTAGAGACATCAGATCAACACATTTTTCAGCACGGATGCACACTATTAATATTGTTTCTCACTCTCCCTGATGGTAATGCATGCAGGGCACTACAGTGATATCCAGAATAAAGGGTGCTTTAAATTTTAATTACTTTTGCAGGAGGCCATTTCACTGGAGCCACTGGGTCGCTCAGAGTGAAATGTATAATCCCCTTTATTGGAAAGAATCTCTCTATAGTCCTGTGGGACTCTGTGTGTCTGGGGAAAATGGGGGAGGGGTAGGAACTGAGCTTTTTTCCCCTGTAGAGCAATCCCTTATAACCATGATAAATCTGATACAAACAACGCCTTTACAGTTATTATATAATTATTTTGTTGCAACAGAGTTACATACTATAACATGTAATATATTGAATACAAAATGACCATGGTCCCATATACTGTGCAATAACTGTAATTTCACAAATATTCTTACAACCTAAAAATCATGGTTGAATGTTGTTTTGAAAACCTTGCATGCAGGAGCAGATTCAGCAAACCTTTTTTATTGTACACTTCTGCAAGCAGTCCTGATCTCTGATATGAATATTTAAATGTGTGGGCTTGGAGTGTCTGTTCCTCTAGTGAGGTCCACTGCAGCTGCACGTCTAATAGAACGGCTCAAAAAGAAGAAGACACAATAGGAGTCAGAGACTGGATTTCTGGAGGGCATTTTGTTGTGTCATCAGATGTAAATATACAGCAAAGTCTTTGATGCATGTTATACAGTCTGTGTAGTCATGGCTGATGGCAATCATCACTAACACCTAGGGAGATGAATAGAGAACATGGAAATCGTTATGCATGTACAATGCAGAGCATATTTAACATTGATTTAACACACTGCACTATAAATTATAACGTTATAACATTAAAGATGTATAAAATGAGTTGTAGGTAATATAAAGACACTGGTCTATGTTCCCTCTGAGATTGGGTTGGGTGTGCAGGAGCCCTATTGTATTTTTTCAGATTATTCTAATTTTTTTTCTCCACTAAAACGCAATGGTCAACAAAAGCTATATGTCACACTTCCACACTACCAAATCTAGACCATGGATTCCTGAACCCAAGCCTCTACTCACACATGGAATCAGCAAATTTACATTTTTGCTCATATCATTGCAAAATGTTTTGTCTGATTTTTGTCATGTTGACAAAAAACATCAAAATATTTTTTATCTGACAATTCATTTCAAAGTTACTCATCAATCAATTTCGAAGACTAATATAGACTCCAATATCTTGTGATGTAATGGTCCAAACTTAACGAAACTTGGTATGCACAATCACTACAACATTCTTTGGAAGCATGCCACATTCCATGAAATTTCATCCAAAGAAACAGACACATGTCAACATCTCAAGGACCGCTAAAAATCTGAAATTTGTCATATTTATTCTTGGCCCCATTTGCTAGCATCTCCTAAAGTGCAAATTGGCATCAAAATGGCCACCAAAAGACAATCAAATTTGCAGCAGTCAATATTTGCCAGTGTGAATGGCCAATCTTCATAACACTTACATAATACATACATAATGGCACATAGAAGCTATGTACCAAATATGAAACAAATGATCCACCATGGGGAGCTAAAATAAGCCCATTTATGTTTGGGCTCATATCTCAGAAACTCATGATTTTCCTTGTAAATCCCCAAATCAAACGAAACTATGCCCTCCAACTTCCGCCCCTGAAATTTCCCGCCGCTTCAATTTCATGAAAAGGGCGGGGGAAAAAACGCGCCTAAGGCCATCCAATTGTCACAAAACATGGTGTAAATCTCTAAACCATCCATTTCAAGGTTATGCATCAATCTCATTTTAAACCTGGTCAATCTTGGCACCTTCCATCCATCACGAGCACAATCTTTGTATACCAAATTCATGAATGTTTGTCCATAGAAGGCTCTACAACCAATCCAATCCAATATCACAAGAATCCCTTAAGCTAAAAATCTGAAATTTGAGATACTTATACTTTCCCCATTTGCGTTTTGCATTTATTTAGACGTGACAGTGATACTGGTTTGAATAGTAAGTGTGTCTTAGTAAAAGCATTTATTTAGACGTTACAGCGATACTGGTTTGAATAGTACGTGTGCCTTAGTAAAAGCATTTATTTAGACGTGACAGTGATACTGGTTTGAATAGTACGTGTGTCTTAGTAAAAGCATTTATTTAGACGTGACAGCGATACTGGTTTGAATAGTACGTGTGTCTTAGTAAAAGCATTTATTTAGACGTTACAGCGATACTGGTTTGAATAGTACGTGTGTCTTAGTAAAAGCATTTATTTAGACGTACAGCGATACTGGTTTGAATAGTACGTGTGTCTTAGTAAAAGCATTTATTTAGACGTGACAGTGATACTGGTTTGAATAGTACGTGTGTCTTAGTAAAAGCATTTATTTAGACGTTACAGCGATACTGGTTTGAATAGTACGTGTGTCTTAGTAAAAGCATTTATTTAGACGTTACAGCGATACTGGTTTGAATAGTACGTGTGTCTTAGTAAAAGCATTTATTTAGACGTTACAGCGATACTGGTTTGAATAGTACGTGTGTCTTAGTAAAAGCATTTATTTAGACGTGACAGTGATACTGGTTTGAATAGTAAGTGTGTCTTAGTAAAAGCTACATTTACCTCATGTTGTCATTTTGTGAATGCCTGGAAACAGTGACACATCCCTTACCATCCCAATAGAGTCAGAGTTGAGCAAGATAACTAAGGTTAACTGATGTGTGAGGAATGGCCAAGATAACTAAGGTTAACTGATGTGTGAGGAATGGCCATTTTATAGGATCCCTGATGAAAGCTCTAGCAGGTCAATCACACTGCCCAGCGGGCATCTCTCAGTTGTATAGTAGAGTAAAGTATGAACTCATTTGTGATAAACCAACTTTTACTACATTCATTGTGGTCTATGTTGCTCTATGGGATCTATTTGTGTTCATGGTCAGCAATAGGTGTTGACTTGGTTGAAATTGTAGGCTATTGGATCAGCAATAACCAATTGGTGTGCAGTGGAGCGTTGGTCATTTGAATTTGAAAAACCTAATTTGGATTTCGTCACCGGAACCCACCTCATCCACTCTTCTGGTCTTTGACCTCAACAGTGACCTAAGACAAAGTCCCGCTTTAACCATTTCCAAACAGTAGTGAAAGAAAAAGATGAACTGATTGAGCTAGGCTAGGCTTTAAATTAATTCTCAGTGTGATCAGTGGATTGATTGTTCCTGGGGTATGTGAATGAAGCTTCTACACTATCTTGATTACTAGTTTATTTATCCATGTACTCTCACATTTCTCAACTAAAGAGTACTTGGAAAAGGGAATGATGTCATTCTTGCTCATGGTGAAAAGGGAATGATTCTTGTGTTTCTTGCTCATGGTGAAAAGGGAATGATTCTTGTGTTTCTTGCTCATGGTGAAAAGGGAATGATGTGTTTCTTGCTCGTGGTGAAAAGGGAATGATTCTTGTGTTTCTTGCTCATGGTGAAAAGGGAATGATTCTTGTGTTTCTTGCTCATGGTGAAAAGGGAATGATGTGTTTCTTGCTCGTGGTGAAAAGGGAATGATTCTTGTGTTTCTTGCTCATGGTGAAAAGGGAATTATGTGTTTCTTGCTCATGGTGAAAAGGGAATGGTGTCATTCTTGCTCATGGTGAAAAGGGAATGATTCTTGTGTTTCTTGCTCATGGTGAAAAGGGAATGGTGTCATTCTTGCTCATGGTGAAAAGGGAATGATTCTTGTGTTTCTTGCCCATGGTGAAAAGGGAATTTTTTTTCTTGCTCATGGTGAAAAAAATGCAGCCTGTCGTACACCTTGGGCCGTATCATTAGAGAGTGATTGATGTCCATGCCTAGTGAGTCATCGATTGTGAGAATAGGTACAGCCTTGCAACATAATGTTAACTAATATCAGAGCACTGAGGCGCAGATCCCACTTTCTAGGCGGATAATTGATCAAAGCCAAGCCCTGCTTCCACATTAAACTCTGCTCCCTTATTGCCCAGCCTCCACATTAAACTATGCTCCCTTATTGCCCAGCCTCCACATTAAACTCTGCTCCCTTATTGCCCTGCCTCCACATTAAACTATGCTCCCTTATTGCCCTGCCTCCACAT
>NW_024880209.1:0-25527 GCF_900700415.2 Clupea harengus
TTATTTAGAGACGTTAAACATTGAATGGGGTCAAATTGACCCCAAACATAATAGGAGGGATAAATGACTTACTCCATAAATACACACACAAATATCATTGCACACCAATGAAAACATCCACATGTAAAACATTAAAGGTTTTCTGATACACACAAATATTTCTCATTTTAAATACAATATTTAATAGAAATTTGCATTGAGATGCATTTGCTATTTACAGACAAAC
Organism: Clupea harengus; assembly: GCF_900700415.2. Lineage (NCBI taxonomy): Eukaryota > Metazoa > Chordata > Actinopteri > Clupeiformes > Clupeidae > Clupea > Clupea harengus. The sequence continues at coordinate 227 of NW_024880209.1, forward strand.
CTGCATTGACACACTGCGTATCATTGTGAACTACACAGCATATGTGTGTGTGTGTGTTTGTGTGTGTGTGTGTGAAGGACACACTGCTTATCATTTGTGAACTACACAGCATATGTGTGTGTGTGTGTGTGTGTGTGTGTGTGTGTGTGTGTGTGAAGGACACACTGCGTATCATTTGTGAACTACACAGCATATTTGTTGGCGAGGAATAAAACACATAAGTCTATCAAGTCCAACAAAATAAAGTTTAAGGGTTCTTTATCTGATAAAAAGGATTTAAGTTCAGTAGCTTCCAATTTGCTTCAGTACTAAAATAAAATAACAGCTAAATCATCACATGTACACAGGCCCCAAAAAGCTTCTCCCAAAACTGTGGCCAGAATTAGCAGTATATGAAAATAACTCAACAGTAACTCTCAGCGGTTTAAAATGGTGATACTGAGATTCGACAAATACAACAAAAACATCACTAATAAACTTACATCAAATTCATACATAAACCAAAATATTCACCAGTATGTCCAAAAGAAATAGTACCAACACTTACATGTGGCACACGTCTCTATCCTCGACTCGTGTGCTCAACAGGATACCAGTGTAGCTATGACAACATTTAAACGTCTCTATCCTCGACACGTGTGCTCAACAGGATACCAGTGTAGCTATGTCAGCTAGGTGAAACATGACAACATTTACACGTCTCTATCCTCGACACGTGTGCTCAACAGGATACCAGTGTAGCTATGTCAGCTAGGTGAAACATGACAACATTTACCTTAATAAAGCATGTGTGCAATTTCATTTCCCAGCAAAATACATCAACTTCTGTTCACCTCATACTATTCACCCCATAGGCCAAAACGGAATTGCATTTTACAAACGTAAACTTAAATGTATCTGCATCCACGAATGACGGGGCTAATTCACATGTGTCCAGAATCTACAAACATTCTTTCCCAAACTAACTTATCCATATATATTTATGGATAATACATACTATGGCATTGTTATTACAGTATTTTTAAGACAAATGTCCCACTTCACTTTAGCCACATTGTCTAAAGCACAGCATTCTCACTCCTGTCTCATTACCAAGAAATCACTACGAACCCAACAAGGAACTACAAAATTATGTCACTGTAGTATGTTTGTGTGTGTGTGTGTAGATCTCTAAAAGAATCGGATAGTGCTATGTGTGTGAGTTACTGTATATAATGAGTTGTGTGTGTGTAGACCTTTGAAAGTCGAATGATGTGTGTGTGTTGATCTCTAGATGAGATAGATGGTGTTGTGTGTGTGTGTGTGTAGATCTCTAAATTAGTTGGATGATGGTGTGTATAGATCTCTAGATCATTTGGATGGTGTTGTGTGTGTGTGTGTGTGTTGGATGGTGTTGTGTTTGTGTGTGTGTGTGTAGATATTTATATGAGTTGGATGGTGTTTTGTGTGTGTGCGAGTGAGTGTATGTGTGTGTGTGTGTGTGTGTATCTCTAGATGAGTTGGATGGTGTTGTGTTTGTGTGTAGATCTCTAGATGAGCTGGATGGTGTTGTGTGTGTGTGTGTGTGTGTTTGTGTGTGTGTGTGTGTGTGTGTGTGTGTGTAGATCTCTAGATGAGTTGGATGGTGTTGTGTGTGTGTGTGTGTTTGTGTGTGTGTGTGTGTGTGTGTAGATCTCTAGATGAGTTGGATGGTGGTGTGTGTGTAGATCTCTAGATGAGTTGGATGGTGTTGTGTGTGTGTGTGTGTGTGTGTGTGGATCTCTAGATGAGCTGGGTGGTGCTTAGTCTCTGGCCCCCGGTGTGTGGGGGTGATGGTGGTGTGTGTGTGTGTGTGTGTGTGTGTGTGTGTAGATCTCTAGATGAGTTGGATGGTGGTGTGTGTGTAGATCTCTAGATGAGTTGGATGGTGTTGTGTGTGTGTGTGTGTGTGTGTGTGTGTGTAGATCTCTAGATGAGTTGGATGGTGTTTAGTCTCTGGCCCCTGGTGTGGGGGGGTGATGGTGGTGGGGGTGGCATCATGTAGCGGACTCTCTTCCAGATGCGTGAGGTGGGGGAGTTTGCTCCTCGCGCTCCCAACTCCCACCTGATGGGGGCGCTCTTCCTCAGCAGCAGCTGCAGGCCAGGGGGGGGCTGTGTGTGTGAGAGACTTTCTGACTGTGTGTGCGTTTGCCAGTGTGTGTGTGTGAGTTTCTGTGATTGTGTGTGTGTGTCCAGGTGTGTGAGATTCTGTGAATGTGTGTGTGTGTCCAGGTGTGTGTGTGTGAGATTCTGTAATTGTGTGTGTGTGTCCAGGTGTGTGAGATTATCTGATTGTGTGTGTGTGCGCAGTTGAGTGTGTGAGAGATTTTGTGACTGTGTGTGTGTGTGCCCATCCTCCACCTGCACCACGATGACACTGATGGTTTCCTGTACCAGAGCACTGTGAACCCCCATCTGCCAATCAAATTCCTCCAGGGGCGGGGCCACCCCCTGACCCCCACACGACCCCACTGCTGTCATGACAACCAGCAGTCGCCGGCTGAGGCGCATGCACCGTTCCACCTGCTCTGCCTGGTCTGGTGATGTCACAGAGAGGGGCGGAGACAGAGAAAGACAAGCCAACCAATCACACATTAGAAAGAGGTCAAATCCAGCCGCTTTAAAGTTTGCCTTATTAAGCCCAGTGTACAGGTCAGGCACCAAAACATTTCTGTGGTAAATCTAGGCCTTTTGTGTAGCTTTTGCCTGCCTTGAACGAGCCCGCCAGCATTACTTAGCTAGCTAGCTCAATCAAGACAGGCAAAAGATACAACAGCAGAGCAGGCAATTCAGTCAGCGTTTATCAAACTGAAATATCACAGCCTCGTTACCTACAGAGATGCTAAAACACTTTGTTAGCTTGAAAGCCGTAGCTGTTGGAAGAATGCACATTGTACTTCTCATCATCTAACACATGACATGGTCTGTACCCCTCACCCCCCTTCCAGACAAATTTATTTGGTTCATGTAATTCTTGCCAAATGACTTTTATCACCTGATGTTAGACATATATATTAGATATTAGACTGGGATAGGGATTAGACTAGATCATGTTGGACTAAAGTTGAAGCTGACTAGACACACACACACACACACACACAAACGCATGATCACACACACACACACACACACACACACACACACACACACACACACACACACACTCACCTTCCCCAGGTAGGTCGTCTCTGCCGTGGATGAAGAGTTTGTATCCACACTGATCTTCCAGAACCGCAGGCAGAGTGAAGCTGAGAAACACTGAGAGAGCGTTCTCACACACACACTCTCGTGGATACACCACATAAGCGTCATACACCTTACCGTCTGAAACACACACACACACACACACACGTTAGAGCGTCCTCACACACACACTCCCGCGGATACACCACATAAGCGTCATACACCTTACCATCTGAAACACACACACACACACACACGAACACACACACACACCTTAGAGCGACCTCACACACACACTCTCTCATCTCATCTCTCACACATCACTGCTTACCAGGCGTACTTATTGTCACATGAGTCCGTTTAACAAATTAAATGATTACACATTATTGATCCACTGATGAGATGAAACATGACAAACTATTGATTAGACAGATTTAGCACAGCTCCATTATGTAAATAGACACATTTAATAGACTTTTGTCGTGATAATTCATGACGTGATCTCAAAGGCTCTAGGTGAGTTGGCGTGGAATGACCCCTTACCATCTCAAACACACACACACACACACACACACACACACTCACACTCACACACACACACACACAAAGAGTTTTACCTTCAATCCTTCGAGCACGTCGGAAGAGAAGAGCCAGATCGATTGCAAACCACTTCACTGCCATGGCAACCAAGAGGAGGAACAGCAGCACACACACACCAGGACCACAGACAGGAGGGACTCTGATAGACAGACATATGAGAGTGTGTGTGTGTGTGTGTAAGCATATAAAACATGAACATCATCAACATCAACACACACACACACACACTTCAACACACACACACATCAAAACACACAGACACACCAGGACCACAGACTGGAGGGACTCTGATAGACAGAGACATATGTGAGTGTGTGTGTGTGTGTGTATATATAAAACATGAATACACACACACACACACACACATAAACACACACACACACAGTCTTACCCTCTACTTTAAGTGTGATGATGACAGAGTTCCATTCCACACACACATAAACACACACACACACACACACATAAACACACACACACACAGTCTTACCCTCTATTTTAAGTGTGATGATGACAGAGTTCCATTCCACCAGGTTGTCGGCCTCACATCTGAAGTGTGTCTGAAGGTCCTGATGAGACACTCTACTGATGATCAGCACAGCCTGATACACTCGCTCACTGCCCTTGTCCTCCCTACACACACACACACACACACACTCTACTGATGATCAGCACAGCCTGATACACTCGCTCACTGGCCTTGTCCTGCCCACACACACACGCACGCGCGCACACACACACACACTCACTCACTCTACTGATGATCAGCACAGCCTGATAGAATCGCTCACTGCCCTTGTCCTGCCTACACACACACAGACACAGACACAGACACAGACACAGACACAGACACAGACACAGGCACAGGCACACAGACACACAGACACACAGACACACAGACACACAGACACACAGACACACACACACACACACACACACACACAAACACACACACACACACCCTTACCAGGAGAAGTGTTGTGCATAGCCGGTGAGGCTGTGTGTGCCACTTGTGTCCCAGCTGACATTGCAGTGGTGTGTGACAGAGATCCCACACAGGGGCGGCGCCAGGGGGGGGCTAGGGGGTGCTATAGCTCCCCCTGGATTAGCCATAGCACCCCCATAGCACCCCCAAGAAAATAATGGTTTATTTATTATTGTTATTTAATTTAATTCTGCGTTCTCAATTTAATTTATTGTGTGATAATAATATTTCAATCACAAAAGAAAATAATAACAGATTGAAATGAACAGATTGTTCACGTAGCATGACACAGACACGTCGCACTCGCATGCATGAACGTTAACGTTTCCTGACGATTGAAGGAGAAAGAGAGCTAGTGCACTGTCAAAGTCGTTGTGGAAGTATCAACAAATTCACAATAATGGATCGGTTTTTGATACCCACAATTCCACGAGTAGAAGAATCATGTGACGTTGAAGAAGAAGAAGAAATGCAAGGGGTATCTGAATCTGATTTAGAAGAAGAGGAACGTCGTGGTCAAAGAGATCAACCCTACACCTCTACTGAGGGTGCTAGCCATGCTACACCTGGTCTGCTGGCTTGGCCGGATTTTGGTTTTGCTTATGGCTTTTCCAGCATAGTTTTGTTTGCATTTTTGCCTGTTCTTTAAGAGTTTTATTGTACAATGATACAATGATCTAGCTCTGATTATTGTGGTTTTGAGTGCCTACTGTTTTGTTTCATTCACTTTTAAAAGGGGCCTGCATCTTTACACCGTTTAAGATTTAAGGTGGAACGGTCTTGTTAGATGTGTAACATTAATGAATGCGGTCTCTTTTTGGGATTTTTCTGGATCCGCCTTAAAAAATCAGATTCTAGCCTAGGACGAGCAGTCTGTCTGTGCTAGCCAGGTATAAGCTTCTATGTTTTTATTGATTGTGACCTGAAATAATATATACTTTTTGAAAGCATTTCTGACTCTTTGACTGTTTTAGTTAATTCTATCTGCTATTCTAATTTGCCCTCTTTAGTTTAGAATGTATTGAACTATTTATGTTTAGTTTAATTTGTTAGACATGGTAGTGGTGACCTGGTAGTCATCTGGCGCCAACTTTAACCCCCACTGAAGTAAGTGAAGTATTTGGGATTGCGGAATCTATAACATGCTGCATGCATTTTGTCAGTGACCGTCGCAGAGGAACACGGCTATGTGCGCGTCCGTCGGAAGCAGCCTAATGATAATAATAATACGATCGATTTGTAAGGCGCTTTTCATGGACTACAAAGACGCTTCAGAGAGCAAACATGTAAACAGATATGACGATATGGTGGGGAGGTGTTGTAGTAGAGAACCATGTGACACATATGCTATCACCCTAATTTCATAGCACCCTCGGTAAAACGCCGAGCACCCCCATAGCACCTGCAGAAAAAAATCTCTGGCGCCGCCACTGATCCCACATGAGGCCAAACACACCAGCTGCACAGGAGACCCTGGGGGGGGAGGGGGGGGGCATTTACACTATGTGCCTTCAATATGTGTGTGTGTGTGTGTGTGTGTGTGTGTGTGTGGGGGGGTTCATGTGTGTGTGTGTGTGTGTTTGTGTGTGTGTGTGTGTGTGTGTGTACCGTTGTTAGTCTTTGTTTGTCTGTTGGCAAGTAGTTTGTTTGCTTAAGGTACATGCCCTCCCTTTAGGCCTGTGTGTGGGGAGTGTGTGTGTGTGTGTATGTGTCATTATTTGTGTGTGTTTGTCTGTGGGTGTTCATGTCATTTGTCATCGTCGCAGTTTGGCTTATAAGGTTATAAGTGCTTGAGTTCCTTTGATTACTGACAAATTCATGAGCGGTATCTGATCGAGAACTATTGTGTGTGTGTGTGTGTGTGTGTGTGTGTGTGTGTGTGTGTGTGTGTCTGTGTGTGTGTGTCTGTGTGCTTTAGTGGCGTGGAGTGTTTGCCTATTCAGGGTGTGGAAGACAGGGTGTCAGAAACATTGAACACGTCATAGTCTCTCTCTCTCTCACACAAACACACACACACATACACACACAGAAATGTCTACCCTTTCTGTCCAAACAGTGTGAGTGTGTGTGTGTGTCAGAGAGCAGTAATGTGATAGAGATCTGCACAAAATGTGTGTGTTGGGGGGATGGGGGGGGGTTGTCGCTGATGCTGCAGACTCAATGGGAGGATTTGCCTGGCAGATCAGCTGCGTAGATAGCCCTCCCTGTCTGACTAGCGCATGCACACACACACACACACACGCACACGCACATACACACACACACACACACACACACACGCACACTATATAAATGTATGTACATAAATACATAGTGTGGGTGGGTGGGTGTTTGTGTATGTGTGTGTGTTGATGTGCGTGTTTGTTGATGTGTTTTGATGTGTGTGTGTGTGTGAGTGTGTGTGTGTGTGTGAGTGTGTGTGTTGATGTGTATGTGTGTGTCGATGTGTGTGAGTGTGTAGTTGTAGTTGTTGATGTGTGTGTGTGAGCGTGTGTGTGTGTGTGTGTGTGTGTTGATGTGTGTGAGCATGTGTGTGTGTGTGTGTGTTTCCTACCCAGTTGGCAGGTGACTGTGGATCCGTTGAGGGGAAATCTGATGGCAGGTGGAAGACGGGCAGAGGGCTCTAGGACAATATTTACAAACAACAACAAATACAACAACAACAACAACAACCACACCATAACAAATACAACAACAAATACAACAACAACAGCAAACACACCACAACAACAACAACAACAACAACAACAACAACAAACAATACAACAACAATAATACAAATCAGACACAAGATGAAAACACAAAACCGGTTAATCAACACAACCACACACCTCTCCCCCATCTCTGTGTGTGTGTGTGTGTGTGTGTGTGAACCACACACACACACACACACACATCAACACACACACACTCATCAACACACACACACTCACACATACACATCAACACACACTCACACACACACATCACCACACACACACTCACACACACACTCACACACATCAACACACACATACACAAAAACACACACACATCAACACACACACACACACACACACACACACACACACACACACACACACACACATCAACACACACTCTCACACATACACACACACACACACACACACACACACATATTGAAGGCACATAGTGTAAATGCACACACACACACACATATTGAAGGCACATAGTGTAAATGGCGGCTGAAATGTCCCTGAAGTCTGAACAATGGCTACATGGTCCAGCATTTCTGAAACAGCCAGAGGAAACCTGGCCAAAATACCCAGATAATTTCCATCTCTCTTGCTGAAGATGACCCGGAGGTCAAAAAGACTTGCAGGCTTTGGCACAGCTGCAACAGAAACACAAGATCCGGTCATTGAATTCATACAGCCGTTCGAATCAACAGAATGCTGGAAAAGGAACTTGAATACTCTCTTCAGCCACCAGTCTACTGGACTGACAGCACCACAGTCATGAAATACATCTTCAGTGACACCATTCGCTTTCAGACATATGTGGCGAACAGAGTATCCACCATCAGAGATCTGTCGGAGACGTCTCAGTGGCGATACGTGAACAGTGCCCTCAACCCGGCGGATGACGCCTCTCGGGGCCTGACGGCTGAAATGTTCCTGAAGTCTGAGCAATGGCTGCATGGTCCAGCTTTTCTGAAACAGCCAGAGGAAACCTGGCCAAAATATCCAGAGAATTCCATCTCTCTTGCTGATTGTTACGACCCCCTTTTTCCCCGTGCGCACCCTGCCTGCAGTCCATATACTGGCCATATGGAGGCAGCAGGCTGTGGACCTGCAACGGAGCATAATGATCGGTGATTATCCACACCTGGCGCCAGGTGTGGATATAAAAGCACTGCTACGCCTGATGGGAGGCCCCTTCTCAGCTTCCGCTACTCTCACTCACACTTTTGGCAACGCTCCTACTCACCTACATACTCACGACACTTATCCACGCATCTTTGAGAACCCCTAGACTTTTACTTTGGATCAATCTCAGTCTTTAATAAATAGTCTTGCTGTTACAAACTACACCGTTGTCTGTCTCTACCGTATTTATGTTGCGACCCACGAGCCAGTCGTAACACTGATGATGACCCGGAGGTCAAAAAGACTGTTGCAGTCTTTGGCACAGCTGCAACAGAAACACAAGATACGGTCATTCAAGTCATACAGCAATTCTCTTCATGGGATCGCCTCAAAAGAGCAACATCAAGGCTTCTGCAATTCAAGGACCTGTTCATGCATTTGAGTAGGAAGAAAAAGGCTGCAGCACTCACTCACCAACAGTCTGAGGTATCTGGAAAAGACCCAAAGGTACAGACCCATGAACAACTGTCTATTGACGAACTTGCACGTGCTGAAGAGACTCTCTTGCGCTGTGTTCAACAACGACACTTCCGGGAGGAGATCTCAGCACTGGAAGCAGGAAACATTTTTGTTAAAACTAGCAGCAAACTTTTCAAACTCGACCCTTACCTCCGTGATGGAGTACTGAGAGTAGGCGGAAGACTGAGTAGGAAGAATTCAAGCATCCGGCCATTCTACCCAAAGACAGCCATCTGACCAGACTGCTCCTCCGTCACATCCACATTTCATGGCGGCAGAAACCAGATGCTTTCAAAACTTCGCCAGAAATACTGGGTCATAAAAGCCAATTCTGCCACCAGAAAAATCATAAAAAACTGCATATTCTGCAGACGTTGGCACACTCCCCCTAGTGTGCAGAAGATGTCCGACTTGCCTCTCAGCCGCATACTGCCGGATCACCCTCCCTTCACCTACGTGGGCGTTGATTACTTTGGCCCAATAGAAGCAAAGAGGGGCCGGAGTGTGGTGAAAAGGTACGGCGTCTTATTCACTTGCCTTGTCAGCAGAGCCGTCCATCTAGAGCTGTCTCATTCTTTAGACACTGACTCTTGTATCTGTGCTCTCCGAAGATTCATGTGCAGAAGGGGTCAGGTCAAAGAAATGTTCTCTGACAATGGCACAAACTTTGTAGGAACAGAACGTAGGTTGAGAGAATCACTTGCTCTTTTGAATCCTAACACGATCCAGCAACGCCTGTTGGCAAGAGGAATAAAGTGGAGTTTCAATCCGCCTTTTGGCTCACACCATGGAGGCTCATGGGAGAGACTCATACGTACCATCAACAAGGTCCTCTACTCTGTCGTCAGACAGCAGATGTTGGATGATCAGAGCCTGCATACTGTTCTGTATGAAGTAGAAACCATCCTGAACGATAGACCTCTCACTGCAGTTTATGATTGTGCACATGATCCAGATGCCCTTCACACCCAATCATCTGCTCCTGCTGAAAGGAAAACCCCTGCTGCCTCCCAGAGTGCCTCAGAAGGGTGACTGCTATTCCAGATGAAGATGGAGACAGGTGCAGTACATCGCTGACCTGTTCGGGAAACGCTTTGCCAAAGAGTACCTCCCTCTCATGCAGGAAAGGCAAAAGCGGAATGTAGTGTGTCATGACCGGCTCACAGTCATGGCAAATAACAGAGATTCACAGAGAGCTGAACTCCAAAACGATATTATTTTATTAGTAACTACGGTCATATGACCAGGCAAGACTACCGTGAGGTGGGGGACAGTCAGTGGATCAGTAGGGATGGCATGTATGTATGCATGCTAGGGCAGTAGGTGGAATGTTGTGTGTGTGTGTGTGTGTGTGTGTGTGTGTGTGTGTGTGTGTGTGTGTGTGTGTGTGTATGTATGCATGCTAGGGCAGTAGGTAGAATGTTGTATCTTAACGTAGCGATGAGCATTGCGCAAGCAGCGGGTCCTTAATCTCTCTCTGAATATCCGTTAGGATCTCCGTGGCAATCTCCCGATGAATCAGTGTGACTGGCTCTTATAGTACTGGGTCCCAGGTGTTCCCAATAAACTGACGAGCCAACACACCTGCGGGTCATCTGTAACACAAACACAGAGACAGACAACCAGCCCGCCCAGCAACCCAAAAGAGGCGGGGTCGTCACAAGTGCGAAAGAATCCCAAGCCAGATGACCTTGTCCTGATTGTGGATGAAACATCACCACGCAATTCATGGCCTGTGGGGAGAGTGACAGAGACAATCCCGGACAGCAGAGGACATGTCAGACGAGTGAAGGTCAGAACAAAGAGCAACATCCTGGAGAGGCCCATCACTAAACTATGCCTTCTCCTGGAGGCCTGAGTTGATTTGACTCTGACTGACCGTTACGTTGACCTTGTGTTACGGCCGGCTCATGACCGCAACATAACAACGGAGGCAGACAACAACGGTTTTCTTACAAAAAGCACGCGTGTTTATTCAGTCCACTACAATCTCACACAAAGGCAGCGTGTCTAGGGGTTTAGACGTCGATATCCTGAGCCAGAGAGTCAGGTGTCCATTGATCCTTTTATTCCCTACACCTCGTCAGGTGTGGGTAATCAGGCATCAGTCGTCCCAAACGTCCTACAGGCCATGTATGGCCATTGCATCGTCAGTAGAGGCGCAGTGGGTCGTAACACCCTGACATTTAATTCATCTTTTCTTTGCACTTTAGAAGAAAAGAACATACTTTTAATTTTTGGGATTTTTGAAAACCTTTTTTCGAAGAAGAATTAACCATTTTCATTGGACTTTATGACTAGAATGAATGGACTCTAACATTAAGAATTACGAAATTCGCCAGGTTATTATAGTATAATTGTCAATTGGATAGTATGGACAATTAGGGCCGGGATGTTGGAGCCATTTCTGCTTTTTGTGATTTATTTGTGATATTTATGTTGTTTGGTCATTTCGGTCTATCAGAGTCCCTCCTGTCTGTGGTCTTGGTGTGTGTGTGTGTGTGTGTGTGTGTGTGTGTGTGTGTGTGTGTGTGTGTGTGTGTGTGTGTGTGTGTGTGTGTGTGTGTGTGTTCATGTTTTCTATACTCACACACACACACACACTCACCCACACACACTCGCATATGTCTGTCTATCAGAGTCCCTCCTGTCTGTGGTCCTGGTGTGTGTGTGTGTGTGTGTGTGTGTGTGTGTGTGTGTGTGTGTGTGTGTGTGTGTATGTTCATGTTTTCTATGCTTACACACACACACACTCACTCACACACACACTCTCATATGTCTGTCTATCAGAGTCCCTCCTGTCTGTGGTCCTGGTGTGTGTGTGTGTGTGTGTGTGTGTGTGTGTGTGTGTGTGTGTGTGTGTGTGTGTTTGTATGTTCATGTTTTCTATACTCACACACACACACACACTCACTCACACACACTCTCATATGTCTGTCTATCAGAGTCCCTCCTGTCTGTTGGTCCTGGTGTGTGTGTGTGTGTGTGTGTGTGTGTGTGTATGTGTGTGTGTGTTGTGTGTGTGTGTGTGTGTGTGTGTGTGTGTGTGGTGTGTTTGTATGTTCATGTTTTCTATACTCACACACACACACACTCACACATACACACACTCTCATATGTCTGTCTATCAGAGTCCCTCCTGTCTGTGGTCCTGGTGTGTGTGTGTGTGTGTACAGTATGTTCATGTTTTATTTACTCACCCACACACCCACACACACTCTCATATGTCTGTCTATCAGAGTCCCTCCTGTCGTGGTCCTGGTGTGTCTGTGTGTTTTGATGTGTGTGTGTGTTGAAGTGTGTGTATGTGTGTGTTGATGTGTGTGTGTGTGTGTGTGTGTGTGTTGATGTTGATGATGTTCATGTTTTATATGCTTACACACACACACACACACACACACACACACTCTCATATGTCTGTCTATCAGAGTCCCTCCTGTCTGTGGTCCTGGTGTGTGTGTGTGTGCTGCTGTTCCTCCTCTTGGTTGCCATGGCAGTGAAGTGGTTTTCAATCGATCTGGCTCTTCTCTTCCGACGTGCTCGAAGGATCGAAGGTAAAACTCTGTGTGTGTGTGTGTGTGTGTTTGAGATGGTAAGGGGTCATTCCACGCCAACTCACCTAGAGTCTTTGAGATCACGTCATGGATTATCCTGACAAAAGTCTATTAAATGTGTCTATTTACATAATGGAGCTGTGCTAAATCTGTCTAATCAATAGTTTGTCATGTTTCACCTCATCAGTGGATCAATAATGTGTAATCATTTAATTTGTTAAACAGACTCCTGTTACAATAAGTCCCGCCTGGTAAGCAGTGAATATCTAATGTTATAGGCTATAGTTATGCTCTTTATCCACCTGAATATGATTGACACAAAACTCTGACCAATCACTGCCTTCCTTAATCAGCCATCATTTCTCCCTTGCTGAGAGCGGTGACTGAAGTGAGCTGTGGAAACTGCATAAACAGAGCAAGACACACAACACAACATACATCATTTGTTTAACCTACATTTTGTTGGCCATATATTTTTTTCGGTCTAGTAGAGTACATCTTTTTAGGATTATTGTTTATTCATTATTCGTATTTAATTGTGGTCTGCAAGCTAAGAAGATTATGGTTAGTGGAATGACCCCAAGATGCATATGCATATGCTGCTTAATCAGAGAGAGAGTGTGTGTGTGAGGACGGTCTAAGGTGTGTGTGTGTGTGTGTGTGTGTGTGTATTGTGAGGACAGTAAAGTGTATGTTGCGTATGTGTAGTGTGTGTGAGGACGCTCTAAGAGGTTGTGTGTGTGTGTGTGTGTGTGATGACAGTAAGGTGTATGTTGCGTATGTGTAGTGTGTGTGAGGACGCTCTGAGATGTGTGTTCTAAATCAAAACAACAAAAACACACAAACAACATGCAACATGTAGAAAATGTGTATCCGCGGAAATGTGTGTGTGAGGACGCTCTAACATGTGTGTGTGTGTGTGTGTGAGGACACTCTAACATGTGTGTGTGTGTGTGAGTTTCAGACGGTAAGGTGTATGATGCTTATGTGGTGTATCCGCTGGAATGTGTGTGTGAGGACGCTCTAACGCGCGTGTGTGTGTGTTCATGTGTGTGTGTGTGTGTGTTTCAGATGGTAAGGTGTATGATGCTTATGTGGTGTATCCGTGGGAGTGTGGTGTGTGTGTGAGGACGCTCTAACATGTGTGTGTGTGTGTGTGTGTGTGTTTCAGACGGTAAGGTGTATGACGCTTATGTGATGTATCCACGGGAGTGTGTGTGTGAGCATGCTCTCTCAGTGTTTCTCAGCTTCACTCTGCCTGCGGTTCTGGAAGATCAGTGCGGATACAAACTCTTCATCCACGGCAGAGACTACCTACCTGGGGAAGGTGAGTGTTGTTGTGTGTGTGTGTGTGTTGTGTGTGTGTGTGTCTAGTCAGCTTTTAATTTTAGTCCAACATGATCCCTGAAGTCTAATCCCTATCCCAGTCTAATATCTAATATAAATGCTTACATCAGGTGACTAAAGTCACTTGGCAAGAATGACATAAACCAACTCAATCTGTCTGAAGGGGGTGGGTACATGTGTCATGTGTTGGAAGAATGCACATTGTTCTTCTCATCATCTAACAGCTACGGCTATGAAGCTAACAAAGGTTTTAGCATCTCTGTAGGTAACGAGGCTGTGGTATTTCAGTTTGATAAACGTTGACGGAATTGCCTGCTCTGCTGTTGTATCTCTTTTGCCTGTCTTGATTGAGCTAGCTAGCTAATGCTGGCGGGCTCGTTCAAGGCAGGCAAAAGATACACAAAGGCCTAGATTTACCACAGAAAATGTGTCTACATCAAATGTAGAAACACCCATGTAAGACCTCAGCAACCATCTGATTTATAAGAATCCATGTCATGTGGCTGCCAACTAAAAGTGAAACAATCTGTCCGTTTGTTTCACTTTTGCACTGATATGGAGTTGCTGACTAAAAGCACAGTCACCTGGTTTACAGGAAATGGCAATGCAGACAGAGTGGCTCTCTGGTTCATTGCTGCACAGGAGTATTACTCTATGTATTACTGCAAACGTCTGCAACATTAGCCATACATGATGATCCCTGAATACAAACATTTCACTTTTTTTCACACTTAGGCATTACGTGTGAGTCTGTGTGGGAGAGGGTAGGGAGGGTAGAGGAGCAGCATTGTGAAGGACAGCTCTCATCTCAACCACATACACCTGCACTTTATACAGTATATACCTATATCACATATGCACTTATCACCACTATTGCTGCTCATGTTCTTACTGTTCATACCACTTATATCTTATATCATACTGTATATATCCTTATTTTTTTATATTACCACTATACATATGCACATACCCTGCACTGTTCTGCTTTTTGCACTTCTGGTGAGATGCTAACTGCATTTCTTTGTCTCAGTACTTGTACTCTGTGCAATAACAATGAAGTTGAATCTAATCTAATCTCAGTCTGACTTGATACTATGGTAAACATAATATGGCCTAAGTAAGCACATAGCCTATTCACTTGAGCAAACACAGTCTCTTTCTCTTCCATTTGTCCTTTCGCTTTGAACCTCAAAACCACACCTCCTTATGTCCTGATTTACTATAATATTAGAGTTTCCCAGAAATCATGTGATGCTCTGTTGTGTATGCCTATAAAAGCACCACTCATCTGCCCCTTAATTCAACAGGTGCCAGGACACACGCACTGCCACGTACTCAAGGTAAGGAACTCTGAACATTTAACAACAGAATGCTCACATTCTTCTTCGTATCATTATGGTGCGAAGCAGTGAAACTGCTGGAACTGTGCTGTAATTGTTAATGTGATTGCTCAAGCACACACAATTGCATCTATTCATGATTTTTTTAGTATTTTGTATTTAGGATCAACTAATGAAATGACCTGAACTCTCCGCCTACATCCTTTATGTAAGAAACGCTTCTGGAAAATAACTCGAATGCATGAATATGTACGTTTTGTATATTTTTTGAAACATCCACAATAAGGGTTGTTGTCTGCAGCCCACGGAATAGTGTAAGAACACAGCGTTGTGGGTCACATACGTGTATGTCTATGTGTGTAGTGCAGGAACACAGCGTTGTGGGTCACAGACGTGTACGTCTATGTGTGTAGTGCAGGAACACAGCGTTGTGGGTCACATACGTGTACGTCTATGTGTGTAGTGCAGGAACACAGCGTTGTGGGTCACAGACGTGTACATCTATGTGTGTAGTGCAGGAACACAGCGTGGTGGTTGAGTTCGCTGGAGAGTTTGATTGTCCGCGTTGTGGTGTTGGTCTATATTCTGTAGTCGCCCCACCGATTCAGCATTGAACTGAAGAGGCGTCTGTATGAATTTTAAATTACACTGTCCAATGTACAGTACCAGTCAAAAGTTTGGACACACCTTTAATTTTTTTGAGAAGTGTTTTCTTTACTTTTATTATTTTCTACATTGTAGATTAATACTGAAGACATTTAAACTACGAAAGAACACATATGGAATGATGTACTAAACAAAAAAAGTTTTATCTACCATGTAGAAAATAATAAAATCAAAGAAAAATCTTTTGACTGGTACTGCATGTTATACACAACATATGACTTGATCATGTCGCCAACAAGTGCAGGCAGTGCAGGCAGTGCGGATGCGCTGGTGGGCCTTAGGGACAGCGGACCCTCCGACATTGCGTTAGGCGAAAAGCGACCTTTTCAATACACCAGCATTCAAAGATAGATTGAACAACGTTTTCAAGGGTGCCTTATGCAATATATGCCCTCAGAAAGGCAAATCTATCACCGTCATGGTTTTCATTATTTTGGGGGGGAAATAGTCAGGAAAATAATTTAAATGCATGAGTACTTTTTGTATTGGTTTTGCAAAAATGAACAATAAAGGTTGTTGTCTGCAGCCCACGGAATACTGCTGGTTGAGTTTGCTGGAAAGTTTGATTATCTGCGTGTGCGTCTATCTGTGCAACGTCTGCTCTCGAAGTTTATTTGAAATCTTTGTTCTTAGTTTTCAGAAAACTTCAGAGACAGGACGTGGGACTGTTGATCATTGCGACCCGTCACAGGCTCGTCCCTGGGACAGGTGAGTTCATTCAGGTTGCATAGTTATATGATGTAGTTTGTTGAACCCCCCTTGTCTTATGGGTGGATACGTTTATTAAGGTGGAAGGACACACACACTGCCACTTTCCCAAGTAATGAACTCTGAAGATTTAACAGAGATACAAAGCGAGCAAATTCTTGTTCATATTATTATGGGGCGAGGCAGTGAAGCTGCTGGAACTGTATTGTAATCGTTTATGTGCTTCATGACACCATGGGTATTATAATAATAATAATAATAATAATAATAATAATAATAATAATACTTTGTCATTCTACTAGGGTTAGCACCCGAATCCAAATATGTTATTCGGGAAAACAGATAATGGGATGTAAACATATTTCTTCTACCCGAAGCTGCGCGTTATTATTCGGGGGAAAAAGTCAGCTCCATGACTGACTTATATCAGCCACTGTTATTTAAAATCGATTCCTATTGTAATAAACCTAATTTGTAGTCAGGTTCTTTCAGTTGGGAGAATGCACACAGAACAAGGCTGTACACGGACTTTAGAAATAGTTAAGTCTATTATTTTTCAAGTTACTGAGTCAATTCATACGGCTACCAGTAATGCCGGATCAGGTCAGGTTACTAAAACAGTCAGTAAGCCTCAGTGCTACTCGACTGAACGACTACCCCAAGGCCCTGTTAAACTAGGCGGGTTACACAGCAATACAACACACCACAATAAATACAGTTCCAACACACACCACCGCTGTAGGGCACTGCAATGGGCACACACAAGACGCCAGCCTGGCTACACACAAAGCCACCGTCTCTCTTCACCCTCCCACCCCAGATCATAAACTGGCTACGCCGTCAGGTTAAAACACACACTCATACACGTACGCACACACACACACACACACACACACACAGTGGCGGTTCTACATGGAATTACGCCCTGGGCGAGACCCCCTCTGAGCGCCCCCCGCCGAAAAAAAAAGAATTCTTATTTATTTTTTATTATAACAATATAAGTGAAAGACAAACTTAAATGTATCAATTTTACAAATCCTTCAATAGAACATTTGAATAACAAATTTAAGAGAATCAATCCACACATCATGTACATTAATCTCTGCAAGTTAGGTTGTGCAAGCACTCAACATGCATTATGGTTAGTTGAGTTAGCTAATCGTGGCTAACGGGATTTCGCTAACGCTTGCTAGTATAGTTGTGTCAAAAGGAAATCTATGGTCTAACCAGCTAGCTATCGACCTGTTCATTATTAAGATTATACTAGTACTCTGTATGCTGTTATATTCTAGCTATATTCTTTAGTTGTGGCTAGCGGGATTTCGCTAACACTTTAGCCTAGTGTCAGATGAATGAACATGTTCATACCCTATGGTCAAATCAGCTAGCTGACGCTAGCTAGCAAACAATTATGTTGGTGCTCAACATTAGCTGGTTGCCTTAATAGGAATGTAGGTTAAGTTACACGTGACTGAAAACACAATGTAATAGACTTCTCTGTAAAAGATGTATTCAATTTCCCTCGGGATAAATAAAGTATCTATCTATCTATCTATACTCTGCTAACTACTACCTTCACCAGTTGGATAAGTTGAAGCAGTCAGTGGTCTCCTTCCACCAATTCGCCTTGCCCTTGGTGACCACATAATCGTTCTGTATTACCTATTTGTATAAGCCATTTCACACAATTCAGAAAAACTAAAACGTGCAGGAATTATAGGCCTGTAATTATAATGTTATGAATGTGCGTTATTTGGAAGAAAGTCTAGGTGTGACTGTTATACAGTGGACCCCCCCCCCTTGTCCGTTCCATTTGGGAGACTCAGAGGTGAACTGTCCCCCGCGCCCCCTCCCCTTCCCCCTTCTCCCTTCTCACTCAGGATCTGTCCACGGCACCTTCTTAGCGAGCAGAGGCGCCTGCAGCTGCAGGGGGCGCCAATTTGCCAATTCCACACACAGTGATATGATAGATAATAGAAAACCGCTTCGTGGCCCAGATGATTTTTTTTAAGTGCTCGTGCCGCCCCCCACGTCTTATGAAAAAGTGCCGCCCCGGGCGGCTGCCCGGTTCGCCCGTGCCTAAAACCGCCCCTGCACACACACACACACACAGACACACACAAAAAAAGAATAGCGATTAAGACTTAACTCTCCCGAGTTACAAGACCCTCCCCCGGGGTCTGAGCTTGGGCACTGATCGGTAAGGGGAGAGACAGAAACCACCGATCCAGCACTCGTGAGGTCTCCGCAAATAACGCCAGCGGAAAACCCCTAAGGGCCGAAACACACCAAACGCGTTTTTAAAAACGGGACGCTAGCAAATGCATTGTTTCCTATGGTACGGCGCGCCTTGCGTGTGCGCCTTTTCTCCGCCACGCGTTGCGTCTTTCTGGCGTTTTTTAGATGCGCTTAAAAGTTGAACTATTCTCAACTTTCCAGTGCAAGGCGCGGAGGCGAACCGCTCATCAATGTCACACTCGGCCCAGGCAGGTTGCGCACGCAGCTCCGCTTCCTAGGCGCCGGGCAAAACAGCCTGGTGATCCTGCCAATGTTTTGCCCGCCGCACTTTGCCAAGGCGTTTTTGAAGCATCTGCCGTTTTAAAAACGCGTTTGGTGTGTTTCGGCCCTAACTGAGAAGCACCCCTACACCTTGAATAAAGCTCGACGTGAGCAATCTAGCACCGCTTCCCAGACACCTCACCTCATTCTTCTTCTTCTTCTTTTTGGCGGGTTACAGCGATAATAGCGTATACCGCCACCTACTATACAGGAGTGTGTAAAGGGACTTATGGCCAGGCTAGACTATTGTTCATAAATCATAAAATAAAATAAAAAATAAAAATAAAAATAGAAAATAAATAAATAATTAAATTAGATTATTTTCATAAGACCTGAATCATTCAGAAACATAACAAAAGCTTTAGACACCTCACCTTTCGCTGTGGTCTTCCTTTATCCATGTTGTCTCAGCACTGATTATGTTCCACGTTCACTCTCATCAATGACCAGGTGTAGCCCATTAATTAACACCTCCAGCTCTTTCCTTAGATCCCTCCCCCAATACAAGAGTCATGTCAAAACATTCCTAACACATCACACATAACATCATTTCATTACACTATCATCATATACTACAAGATAAAAATGCCCATTCTGTTTGCAACATATGACTGTTTTCACTAACTAGCCGTTTCATTTACCAAAAATGATTGAAGAGAGATCGCTATGTTCTGTAATTGCCCCACCGAGTCAGCGTCTGTCAGGACTTAAAATTACACTGTCCAATGTATATTATACAGTGTTGTATAGTAACGAAGTAGAAATACTTCGTTACTGTACTTAAGTTTTTTTTTTTTATATCTGTACTTTACTTTACTACTTATATTTCTGTTTACTTTTGCTTTTACTTCGCTACATTTTGCAAAGAAAACTGATACTTTTACTCCGATACATTTTCCCTGAAACCTTTGTTACTCGTTAAAAATTCAAATCATCTTTAGAAAAAAAATGAATCATATGAGTGATGAGACCAACGACGGGGACTGTGGAACACAGTAGAGCACAGACTGCAAGCAGGTTTGGCGAATCAGTGGTCCTAGACCGTTCGCAAAAGCCTCGCCCCCTTAGTTACTGTTGCTATTCTATTGAACTCGTTCATGCACAACACTGTCTGTCAGTGTCAGTGATTCTTTTTGGAGTAATATCTCCGCGATATCCTCCAGAACAAGGCAAAATGGACTGCAATATGCAGAGGAAGGATATATCCAAAACATTAAGATCAACAAAGAAGGGGACACAACAATAATTGAAGCATACAGGTCTCAATCAAAAAATGAGAAACCCCACGACCTCTTCATTAAATGCCACCTTGTAGACTAGTCATGTTCTTTCACCGCTGGGTAAGATCTGTATATAATATTTCAAGCTAGCTACCTACAAAGATTATTATTATTCTTTATTCCATCTCTGGCGAGGTATCTAGCTAGCTAGCTAGGATGGTGACAATCTAAAGTACAGTACAGTAAAGTAGCAGTGTGGAGCAAGATAGCTGCTATAAACGTTATAGTTCAAGGGATGTGTATGCATGTTGCTGAAAGTATTTCACAGTCACTGTACTGATAACTTGCTTGTAAAACTGATGATCCTGATGTAATGCTATGACTTTGTATCAGATCGCCAGGTTATTGCTCTCAGGTTGTGCCTTTTGCATACCTTGGGATACTCAGGAGTAGGTTGCCCATTCACAAAATGTTATAATGTGCTGCTTTAGTATTCCCTATTGTGTTAAAATTGTGTTCAAATCAGGCCCAGTTTATAAGTATGCTCATTCTAGTCGGAATAAACTTCATAATTCTCAAAATTCTGACCCTTTTTTATTAACAGCATTTACTTGTACTTTTACTTTCAATACTTAAGTACATTTAATATCAGAAAACTACTTTTGATACTTAAGTAGCCTACAGTAAAGATCAGATACTTTAAGACTTTTACTCAAGTAGTATTCTAAAAGGTTACTTTTACTTTTACTTGAGTCATTTTCCAGTAAGGTACTTTATACACCACTGATATTATACACAAATGTGCCTTTTTCATGTCTATGCAGGTTTCATATCCCTGAGCTTCACTGACTTGAATCCTGTCCTTTACTGATGATAGATAATATGATAAAAAAATAATATGGCCTAAATAAACACATATCCACTTGAGTGAACACCGTCTCTTTCTCTTCCATCTGTCATTTTATCAACATTAAACCCACACCTCCTTACGTCCTGATTTACTATAATCACTATAAGAATTTCCCATAAATCATGTGATGCTCTGTTTTGTAGGTCTATAAAAAAAACCACTCCTCTGACCCTGGAGTCAACAGGAGGAAGGACACGCACTGCCACCTACTCGAGGTAAGGAGTTCTGAACATTTATCAACAGAAATACAAAGTGGTCAAATTCTTCTTCATATTATTATGGAGCGAAGAAGTGAAGCTGCTAGAACTGTATTGAAATTGTTAATGTGATTGTTAATGTGATCGCACAGCCTCGGTAGTAACGGTAATGGTATTTGGCAGATGCTTTTGTACAGTACAAAATATTTATGTGTGAGATATATAGAATATCAGACAATTATAAAAATAATAACAATAATACTTTCAACTACCTTATTGTCATGTCAACTAGGGGCACCCGAATCAGAAAACTTTATTCGGGAAAATCCCAGATATTGCGATGTAAACGCAAAATATTTATTCTACCCGAAGCTGCACGTATAGTCAGCTCCATGACTGACATACATCAGCCACTGTTTCTGATCTTTTCATATCATCATACACTACAAGATAAAAATGCCCATTCGGTTTGCAAGATATGACTGTTTTCACTAACTAACCGTTTCATTTACCAAAAATGATTGAAGAGCGATCGCAAAATGTTCTAGCGTGGTGGGTCACAGACGTGTACATCTATGTGTGTAGTGCAGGAACACAGCGTTGTGGGTCACAGACGTGTACATCTATGTGTGTAGTGCAGGAACACAGCGTGGTGGTTGAGTTCGCTGGAGAGTTGATTGTCCGCGTTGTGGTGTTGGTCTATTTTCTGTAATCGCCCCACCGATTCAGCATTGAACTGGAGAGGCGTCTGTCAGATTTTTAAATTACATTCTCCGATGTATGTTATACACAATATATGACTTGATCATGTCGCCAAACACATTTAATTAGATTCCACATGTTCCACATCAGGGCCGTAAATATAGACAGTGCACGTAATGCGGATGCGCTGGAGGGGGCTGTGGAAACAAGCCCTCCGACATTGCGTTAGGCGAAAAGCGACCTTTTCAATACACCGGCGTTCAAAGATAGATTGAAATACATTTACAAGAGTGCCTTATGCAATAAATGCCTTTCGGAAAGGCAAACCTATCACCGTCACGGTGTTCATTATTTTTTGGGGAAAATAGTCAGTAGCAATCTATAGCAAAAGTATATGCTTATCCTACATAAAACTGCAGAAACTATTAATAAACTATTTTGTCATATACAGATATGCAATGATGATTGCTTCCTAAATTAGATTATTATATATTTTTTTAAACAGTCGCCAGCCCACAGACGACCCCCCTCCTACCAATATGATTCCCTTACCGCTAATAATCCGGAGTCAGGTCGCCGCCAAGCGCCCATTTCATTGTGTATGTGTAGATGTGTCTAATCCCCTGCCGGGTCTGTATTTTGTAATGTTTGTAATTAGCTTTCGTTAGCAGTTGGCAAGCTGCAAGCCCAGAAGTGTATTCAAATGTACAGCTATGTTGTCTTACGTTTATTAACTTGCTGCAACCCTGTATTTCTGTGCTGCTTTGTCACTTGGCGGTTTGCCTTACTATCTATTGCGACGCTGCTTCACTATAGGCTGCTCGTCGGCTTGACCGTGTGTTCAACCTGACTTCACTATCTTCTGAACTATCTACTTGGATATTGTCGGCTGGCTACGACACATGGTCTCATTACTCCTGGGTTGTGGCATGTATGTGTGACCTTAGAGTGTAGGTTCAGTGAGTGTGTGGTTTGTGTTATTATTAGTGTGAGAATTGAATACTATTAATATGTGTTTAGGTTTTATAGTTGTGTGATGTAGTTTCAGTATGTTCTGTCTGGTTAATCAGTCCTAAAGATTATTGGGCCTCATTCTCGAACATTTTCTGAAGTTTCTTCTGAAATGTTTCTTACAGGCTTCGGAAAAACAACGTAAGAAAAAGACCTCCACCAAATTCATGAACGCTTGAACATGTGTTCCTATGCAGCAGAAGTGTTCTGAGCTGTGCTCCCCCGGAAGAGTTTTCTCAAATTGAAAGCGCATTCTCGTGCACCTGGATAAGAATAGATAATAGAAAATAAAAAAGAAGTGCAGGAATGTAACTGCTGTAAGTGCAAGTTAAGCACTAGTCGAAGTGCCAGTTAGGAAGGGAGGTGCTCTCTGAAGAGTTGGGTCTTCAAAAGCTTCTTAAAGGTAGAGAGGGACGCCCCTGCTCTGGTAGTGCTAGGCAGTTTGTTCCACCAACGTGGAACTACAAATGAAAATAGTCTGGATGGCCATACTTGCACAGACGGCAGTGCTAAACGACAGCATTTTGGTGTAGTCAGGGGCGTAACTATAGGGGGTGCAGCAGGTGCGGCTGCACCTGGGCCCGTGCTTGCCCAAAGACATAATCGCGTCACTCGACGGGCCCCCTGTATCCAAGTAGAGCGCCAGGAGTCGCCTAGCGGACCCATCCTCAATTTTAGTACAGCGTCAAATTTTCTCGGATATGCTTGTGTTCAAATACGCGCTGTCATTTAACATTTAGTAGTGTCAAATGCTTCCATATACACTTGAAAGAGCAAACTTATCTCAGTCGTGGTAGTTATAATTTTTTGGGGAAAAGTAGCTATTTATAACAAAATCATATGCTTATCCTACATGCACTATATAAACTATCAAAACACTATTCAATTAAATGAATATTTTTTTTTTCTTTGGTATTTTGTGATTAGCAATGATGATTGCTGGGTAATATGTATGTTGTTGTCCAATGTCAAGTCTCTATTTGATCATGTGACAATACAATACGATATAGTTAAACCAATTCTGATAACCTAGGTCTGAAGGTCTGATAACCTAGTTCATTGAGCACTGCACAGCACAACTTTACTCGTAAGTCGTAACAATGCCTTTTAAGCGCAAGAGTGGAAGTAGAAAAGGGCAAGAGAAAAAAGAACAGGAGGAGAAGGCGGCAAAGCTGCCTAAATTAGATTATTTTGGCTTTTTAACTAGCCGTCAACTAGTCGCCAGCCCACGGAGTCAGCAGTGCAGCGGTTCAGCTGGGATCAGAATCGCTGCTTCTGCCCTCAGTGGTGTGTCAGCAACCATGCAACAGTTAACAATGTTTACGGTAAGAAATGTTCCTGCTGAGAGTCAAACAAGACTTAGTTCATTGTGTACACACCCATCGCTTCTGAAATATGTAAGGTTGATTAATTAAACACTATTTATATAGATAACAAACACCTTTGATTAGCGTTTTTTTAGACACTGTTGGGGAAGTAGGGAACGCTACGTTTTTTTTTTTTTAAAGCGTTCACTAGGGGGGCCGTCATAATATCTTGCACCTGGGGCCGTCGTTACTACGTTACGCCACTGCGCTGAAGCATGTGAAATGTATTTGAAATAGGATTTCTGCTCCCTGCTGGCACTCAAAATGCAGCCCATAGCATATCTTACTGGTCTATATAGGCCTACTGCTTATAATAATCAGCTACCTCTAGTCCTTTTATTTATTTAATGACATCAGTAGATCATCGTAGAATTGTAGAACCATGACTATACATGTGAAACGTATTTGTGAATGATACAAATATTCTCTTATTTATTATTATTATAATTATTTTAATCCGAGGATGTCTGTAGAGTTGATGTGAACGCAATCACCAACAATTTTTCACAAATTCATTAACACTTCTAACACGGAGAGTTTTCTTAAATGTGATTGGCCATGGGCCATCTTGTGGTTTTTTGAGGATCG
>NW_024880210.1:0-25481 GCF_900700415.2 Clupea harengus
AATGCCCGATAGCAGTGAGCCGTTAACCATTTGTGTGTCGAGACAATATCTTGATTATTTAAGATATTTAAGAGTTCTTTGCGCAATTATATGAAATTGTTACATATTTGTGAAATTATTTCTATGCGGTCATAGAGATGGCATAGTTTCATTGTGTGGTGTTGATGGTCTATCTGCAAGCAAAGCAAGACACATTCATTACATTTCTCTCAATTACATTCCCTTATAGTTTAAACTACAAAGGCATTGTTTATAGAGGTCATAGTGGATTTGAAGTTTTTTCTCCAGTTGCGTTCAACTTTCGTACATTCTCTTTTAGTTTTCTTTACTTTTACATCCATGACATTCAAAATGTTCAAGTTAAAATGTACCCAGGAGTACATCAACTGTCTCTGCACTCATGATTGGTAACATAGCTATGACCTCAATAGCAATAGTAATCTCGTCTATGTATCTTTTCTCAACAGAAACAGTGCTTATTAGAGCCTCCGGAGTGATAAGCAAGTCAAAGAAAACACGTGAACGATCAGAAAGGGACAAGTCCTTGACCATAACAGGCGCAATGTCAAGACCTTAAGTAGTAATCAGATCCAAAGTGTGGTCTTGAGTGCACATAGGCTCTTTCACATGCTGCGAGAGACGAAAGGTGTCAAGTAGTGTCAAAAGGGTCTTTGGAGTTATTGTCCATGTTACTGTCTGTGTGGATGTCAAAACCACTGTTGTAGCAGCTGTAATCAATATCGATACCTGACAGTAGTTCAGCAAAGTCATCAATAAAAATGGCAGAGTATGACCTTGGAGGTCGGTAATTGGTTACCAACCCTGTTCACCCTTCAATATGAAACTGAAGTATTCAAAAGAAATAAAATGACCAGGTAGTCACCCAAAGGTCAGCGTGCCGACTGATTTCCTACAGACGCTTCAGAATGTTACAGTAGAATTCGGTGTTGACAGGAACTGTGGTGTGCAGAAATTTGGGTGCTCCAAAAGTTTTCAACATGATTGTCCCTACCCACCACCCCTACTTGCCGGATTTGACTCTGTGTGACTTCTTCCACTTCCCCAAGATGAAGTTCAAGCTGAGGGGTTGCCGTTTTGACACAGTGGAGGAGATCCAAAGCGCATCGCAGATGGAGCTGGATATGCTTAAAGAACGGGACTGACAGGGAGTGTCCCAAGCCTGCCAAGCGTTTTTTTTTTTTATATTGGCAATTTCTTCTCTCAAAAGTACCAGTTCCATGACAATTGTATTTTGCAAGTGACAAGTAAACAAGGAGCCAAATGGCGGGAGCATGTCACCTCTTGACCTCTTGACCTCTTAGCACGTCGTCTTGATAATTAATGTAATGACACCGACTCTCTGGGTGACAAAACTTGATGTTATGTAAAACATCTTAACATGCTACAGTTGCATTTTGAGCATAAGGCCGTAAGGTTTTCAGCATAGTCCAACACCTGTATTTATTTATTTACACCATTATATAAATGTACAAATGTTTTTTCTCCAGACAGTGAAAAGGGGGCATAGATCAGGACGTCTGAACACAGTATGTGTAAACTAAACAGCAAGACCTCTTCCACGGTTCTGTGCATTATGCTCAATCAGTGAATACTCAGTCTCCATTGGGTGACTGTCAAATATTTCTTCCAGTCAAAACAATTTCCTTTTGTCTAATTAAGCTGTGCTATATTGACTCAACATAATGGCCTCCTTCCATACAAATGAAGAATGTTGCTCCATGGTGTATGTTGACATAGAACAACTAGAAATTGTCATCATCTTCGGACACAGAAGAACAAATAGGCATGGAGAAATGAGACAAATATGACAATATTATGGCTTTTAACACATCAAATTATAGTGATGATTGTCATTCTTGACTATTCATTAGGTGTTCAAGCATCTCATGTGGTTTGTTGTTATAGAGCAAGTTATATAACCGCAACTGGATGTTGCTGTAATTTTAATGTTTTAATGTTGCTGTCATTTCCCACAGCGCAACTGATTCACTTGACTTTGTTTACCCGTTTTAGCTCATATCTCTCTAGTTCTATCCAGTTTGTCCTTGTCAAGAGTATTAAATCCCATTCTGTTCTCCAGGCATCTGTCCTTGGACCCATTTTACATCTCAGCACATTGCCAAATCACATGTCATCATCATGTCCGTAAGTGACTCGATACAATAATGAGTCGACAGCCATTTAATATCCTCAAACTAAACGTATTGCGACAGGTGTCACTGGAATTGATTATTTTAGTAAAGAGCAGAACTTTCCTCAACTGCCAATGCTTCTGAAGTCTTCACTACCTAATTATATAATCTTCATGTCATCTCTGACTGTCTATTAACTTTTGACAAACATCAAAAACTTTTGCTAAGTCTCCATCTACCGTCTGTGTAAAATCGCCAGGCAACCAAACACTCTAATCCCTGCCCCTGGCTCGTTCATATATTTAACTCACGGTCTGGTGATGTCTGTCTTTTATATTTGCTACTTTCGTCTTACCTATATGGCATGTTCTAATTAGCTTTTCATCCTATCATCCTTTCATAATTGTATTACTATCCAAATGACTTTGTCTTGTTCATGTATTTCGTTCCCTTCAATTAATTGTTATTGATTAATTGATTGATATTTGTGAAGAGCCAAGTTGGATGACGCAAGTAGACACCTCATTATGACAGCATTTTTGTCACGGTTGATGTATTTTCAAAGGACTACTGAAATAGATTATTTGTCAATGAAAGTTAATGAATGCATTTTCTGCCTCTAAGTGTGTGTGAGGGGAGGGAGGACAGAAAAGGACAATGTATGTGGGTGCAATATAGAGGGATACCACAATGAGATAGAAGTAATGAGGGCAGGACAAAAAGTTTCCATGAGTTGGCAGCATTCGGTAGTGAGAGTCTATTTTGTGAATCGGATTTAGTCGGAATGTCATCGCAAAGCCTTTGCGTCAGACAGGCACGTCATTATGGGGCGCCGTTTGTAAAATGTTGCACGTTCGAAAATCCTGCTCAGTTTTGCTACATTTAGCATTTTCATATGGAACAAAAAGCACGACAATATTCGAATGTCACTTTTTCAAGCATTTAGAGAGAAATTCATGTAAATTCATGCGATAACTTTTCCAAGGATATTTTTTGGCAGTAACACAAAGTTGTTAAATAATATAAATATTTCACCTAAATGTTAATGTTAAATGTTAAATGTAAATGTTAAATATAAATGTAAATGTTAAATGTAAATGTAAATGTTAAATATAAACGTAAATGTTCGATGTTATATATAAATGTTAAATATAAGTGTTAAATGTAAATGTTAAATGTAAATACAAATATCAAATGCTAAATGTAAATGTTAAATGTTAAATGTAAATGTTAAATGTAAATGTTCAGTCTACATGTCAGACTTGACGACAGAACATTAGAATATTTACGGTAATTCATAGCTTTCAGTAACACTACCAGGGATACCTTGCGGGCAAAATGTGTCGACCAACAGTGGACATCGTCGAGCAGTGCAACCTACTCAATTACGATCGCCATCAAACACAGATCATACCACAATAGCCAGACAGAGATATCTAGAAAAAAAATTACATTTTGGGAACCTGTGATCCCTTTACTGCACCCGCTGATATTTGTATTTCTGTAACGTCGTAGAAGTCCCTGACTGAGCTCCAGTTTGGAGATATTTACATATATCTAATAGAAAATCCGTCCCCCTACACACCTCAAAAACTGAAAGCCTACCAAAAGCACAGATAGTAATTTAATTTTCAGAAGGGGATGGGTTAATAACGATGTCGTCTGGAAGGTGAAAACTAATAAACATCTTCATTATCAGAGCAAATATGATTGCCATTTAATAGCTAGCTACCAGCTAGCGAGCTACATGCTGTTAGCTAGCAACCTTTAGCCTACCCAACACTGTTCTTTATCATTTTACACAATTTCCTGGTTAACACAAGTACAACCACCTGGTCTGGCGAATGACAACTGAAATTATCTTCCCAAGTATTTTCTACTGGCATTGTAGTATTACCAGTTGGATGACAAAATACAGTAGCCTAGCCTAGTTGCTTAGGTACTTGTCGCAATCTCAGAGCAGAAACCGGGTCATCCAATTTTAATCGTGTTGATGCTTTGTTTCTTGACTTTATTTCTTGATCTATTCCCGTTTTAGGTAGTTATTCTGATGAATGAGGCGACCAAAACAGGGTTAATGCTTTTATTGCAAGCTCCAAAAAGAAGGCTAGTTTACTGCCCGCCTGAGAAAAGTTGACCCAGAAGACGTCTACAATCAGCTGGAAACAGCCGGGCTTGTCTCCTCGCCGATTTGAACAGCCAACCGAGCAACAACTGTCTGGCATTTTACTACCTATGTCAGACAATTTTAAGGCGGATATATTAAATAATCTTGAATGAAAGATGGTCAGTTCCAGTATAAATTCCAGTGGTAGAC
Source organism: Clupea harengus (assembly GCF_900700415.2). NCBI lineage: Eukaryota > Metazoa > Chordata > Actinopteri > Clupeiformes > Clupeidae > Clupea > Clupea harengus. The sequence continues at coordinate 4,471 of NW_024880210.1, forward strand.
AGCTGTGGAGTGTATTTTCTTGCCCGCAAGCTGGTAATTCTGACGTGACGTGAAAACTATGAAAGCCAATTACCGTAAATATTGTAAGGTTCAGTCTTCAAATCTGACATGTATAACATTTACATTTACATTTAACATTTACATTTACATTTAACATTTACATTTAACATTTATATATAACATTGAACATTTACGTTTATATTTAACATTTACATTTAACATTTACATTTATATTTAACATTTACATTTAGATGAAACATTTATATTATTCAACAACTTTGTGTTACTGCCAAAAAATATCCTTGGAAAAGTTATCGCATGAATTTACATGAATTTCTCTCTAAATGCTTGAAAAAGTGACATTCGAATATTGTCGTGCTTTTTGTTCCATATGAAAATGCTAAATGTAGCAAAACTGAGCAGGATTTTCGAACGTGCAACATTTTACAAACGGCGCCCCATACGTTATGGTGTGTTGAGGGTGCCACCTACTGGTGGTACATATCAGTGACGAATGATAATATGATGATACTAGATCAGTGATGGATGATGATATTCATCATGGCGCCAGAATGAACGTAACCCTTAAGAACACATAAGAAATCCCATGTATTAAAAGTATACACAATTTGGCAGATCAATTACAAACCAGCTAGGCATAGACTAAGTGATACAGTCATGACCTGATTCTGAAGGTAGAGGGCTAATTCAGCTCAAGTGAAATGTCCGTCCAATCGATTTGTGTTTTGCCCACAATTATAGGATAGTCCAAGCGCTCTGGGAGTGTGTACGTGTTTTAGTGGATTGTTTTGGGGTTATTGTTTTCCGTTGTCATTTTTCTAGGAACAGACGTAGACCTCAACATCAAAGGTTTTCTGTGCAGGAAAATGTTAGGAACCTAGTTCTAGTTTTAGCGGTAAAGGTAAAATATCTCAATTTATTCAGATATTAGATGAGTATAAACTTTCGAATGATCCATTTCAAGCTCGCAACATTCACTTCATGTTCGTCCATCTATCAGTTAACCGTTCAGTGGCATCATTGGCTAATAGAAAACAGCAGTTCTTCCAAATGGCGAATTTGCATATAAATGAACAAATACAAATTGACTTAGACAATCATATTACAAAGAATCATGATTGACTGGAAATCTGGAATGGAAACTTTCACTCCTAAACCAAATATGGTTTTGTAGCCTCCGTGGTGCCAGTATTGATGGAATAAGAAATTACTTGAACAAAATTTTTTTTTTTTTTTAAATACACATTGAAACATAGTCAAAGGAGAACATCACTAATAGCAACATAATGACAATTAACTGACTTACTGGTATATGTATAAAGTATATAGAAATTCAATTTAACAGAAAGAAGACAAAAAGAGATAATATTGTTATTCTGCAAAACTTTTATTGAACAAAAGTATTTCAATTCTCACCACACTGTCTGCAGTACAGTACCATTATGTTGTTTCTAAGCAATTCATAAAACACACCTGATCTCTCTCTCTCTTTCTCTTTCTTCATATATATATTTATATATATAGAATATGTATATTTATGTACATACAGTGGAAAGAGGAATTAAATAACATTGCTCAATAACATTCAGACATTATATCCCATATAAAAAAGCAGATAAACTCATCGATCAACACTCTTATTGGTAAACAGTTTGTTTGTAGCCAAGTTCAATAAAACTGAAGAAAATCATTACTTTTTTTTTCTTATTATTACTTTTGAATTAGCGCTCATCCTATTTAGCGTTACATGAGTGTTACCCTGGAAGATTCGCCATGTGTGAGAAAGTGTGTCTGTGTTTGTGTGTGTGTAAGTGTGTGCGTGTGTGTGTGTCTTAAGACAATGAGTTTATAAGTACTAGAAGTGGCTGGCACATACGGTTGTAGGTTGACAGACATTCATACTTTGCTGAGCTGCTGAAGTCACCCTTATCGGTCCTTCTCCCTAACAATTTAAGGTATCCTGAAAATAATGTTTTCCCAAACATTTATTTTTAGCCTGTCAGAACAGAGTTTGGCTTGGCTTCTTGTAACTAAACTCATTTGTTTGCCTATTGCCATCAAATACCATCCAGATCTTATTACCAACGATTCCATTAATAGAAAGTTTATTTCATCTGTGTGGCTCTAGACATCAAGCGATTCCAACTTCTGTTATGAGGCAGCCAAGCCAACATCATTTTCAGCATTTTTTCCACTCTCTCTGTCAATGGCACAGACAGAGGGCAATTCAGCAGGTGTCCAGAACAAAACAAAAAAACAAACATCACAGAGGTTTACACACGCCTCAGAACAAGCGCAACAGGAGAGAAGACGAGGTGGCCCCAGCCAAGGCTTGGAGAGTGCTGACAACAGTCACTTTGTGAGGGTAGGGTGTCGCAGGTTCAGGAGTGACGCTAAAAATGTCGGAAACAGAACAAAACAAACAAACAAACAAACAAAAACTATTTGACAACGAGACACAGGCATCTTTGACAGTTTAAATTTTAAAAAAAGAGAGACAGGGAGCAGAAGCCAGCCTCAACAGTTGCATCCGGTCCACTGGGTGTGTGTGTGTGGCTCATCGTGGGGGCTGCCTGCACTGCTGTGGTGCTGTGGTCATTCCCCAGTGGCCCCACAGTTGGGCCCCTTAAGTCTGATGAGTCAAACAGGAGATAAAAGAGGAGTAGAGAGGAGGAGCAGGAAGAGGTGGTCGAGAGTGGTGAGGGCATCTGGGCCGGAGTGTGGAGGGATGGAGGAGGGGGAGGTGATGGCTTAGGCCAGGGGCTTGACCAGGTAGAGCTTGTCTCCGTGCTCACTGGTGAAGATGGGCGCCCTCTTGTAGTGCTCCAGGAGCTCCTCCATGCTGCCGAAGCGCCTCTGGCCGATGCAGTAGGCGCCGTCCAACGTCTGCACCTTGAAGTGCTTGTTCTTCCCTTCTGCTTTCAGCGACACAGAGAAGTCACTGGGCTGTGGGGGAAGGAAGGAAGGAAGGAAGAAGAGAAGATATTTATTCTCCAATTCATCACTCAAATAACCAGTGACTAGAGTCTATGCCACTCTGACCATCTTTATATATATCTATCTACATGTCTATTCGTCCCTCTCTGTCTGCATCTATCCATTTATATGCCATTCCACTAGAGGGAGACTGTTCACATACTGTAAAATCATACTGGCAAGAAAACGTAGTAAAACAAGTGATCCAGTGATCAATCATTAAGCCTTATGAAGGCAGCAGGCACATGTAGACTAGACTGAGACTAGACATATCCTCTTGGAAGAACACGGAGAAGAAGGGATAGTTTTTAATCGCATCACTGAGGATGCAACCTTGAAATGCACCTAACAGCAATTTGCCATTACCGGATTATAGAGTGTAAATCTACCACAAGGGGGCGTACTTGCCTAAACTTTAAAATCTACATTGTGGTTGGTGAAACAATTCAATTCTCTGACTTCTTTTTATACTAGCTTAACCCAGGACGTAAATATATAGACCTCTTGTTTGAGGGACCATGTTTATCCTCGAAAGGACACTGATTTTCATTGTGCCCCATCTCCTTCAGATGACTCCCTCCTTATCGTTCATCACCCCTCTAATCAGACCACCCAATACAAAACATCTGAAATCTTTTAGATAAAAATGACAATTCATCTGAGGTTTTTACTCAAAGATACTAAAACACAGTGAAGACATTCATGTCATCAGATCATATGGATGCCTACTCCATTGTTGACCATTGAAATAACGGCTTGAGGTTTGACGCTTCTCACTCACCTCACTCACCTCACTCACCTCACTCACCTCACTCACCTCACTCACCTCACTCACTCACTCACTCACTCACTCACTCACTCACTCACTCACTCACTCACTCACTCACTCACTCACTCACTCACCGAGGACTCGCTGTCGCGCACAAGGAAGTCTCCCTCCTCCCCCCTCTCATTGAGCACACTCTCCGCTTGGTGGCGCGTCACCGGCCCGTAGTACCAATCCAACCCCGCAAACTTGCCCGTGCGCGAGGGCCCCAGGTTGGCCCCGCCTGTGAACGGCGAGCCAGGCCGCGAGCCCGTGAGCGTGTGGTACCCCCTCCCAGGCATCACCGTTGCCATGGCCACCTCAGGCCCGTCGTTCAGGACAGCCACATAGTTCTTAGGCACGAGGCCCACCAGGCCGTGGCCGTTTCGGCAGCGCCACCACTCTGGGTCGTTCTCGGGCTTCTCCAACACCTCCATGGTCTCGCCTTTCTCAAAGTTCAGCTCCTCCTCGGTCATGGAGCTGAAGGGGTACAGCGTCTGGACCACGTGGAGGACCCTGGGGCCGCGGCCACCGCCGCCCCCCGTAGTGCCGCGGCCGCCGGCCGTCGCCCAGCCGTTCGACACGATCACCCCCGAGGACAAGCCGGGGCCGGCGGCCACCCGCTGGGAGCCGTAGCCTCCGCCCGCGTCCCCGTCGAGGCTCCCGCCGGCCGCCTCCTCCTGGACGTAGTTGGACGGGAACCAGCCGACGTGGCCGGCGTGGCTGCCCCGCCACCAGCCGTCGCTGCATTTCTCCATGACGACCACGCGCGCGCCCTTCACCAGAGTCAGCTCGTCGTCGCGCTCGGCCGCGTAGGAGAACTTGACCACGGCCGGGATCGCGAGGTCGTAGATGCGCTCTGCGCCGCCGCCGCTGCTCATCATGCCCATGCCCCCGCCGCTGCCGTTGGATGGGTACTCTGCGTCCGTGCTGGGGGTGGGGGAGGCGCTGGTCTTCCGTCGAGTCCTACCCAAACCTGAGAGAGAGAGAGAGAGAGAGAGAGAGAGAGAGAGAGAGAGAGAGAGAGGCGGTATTAATGAACAAGTCAAAAGTAAAATATACCCCAAGAGAAACCTGTCCAGGAAATAAATCACGTAAGTGCAGAAGAGGCAGAGATTTAGGGATTTCCAATCTATAAAAATCTGACAGGTAACATTAATCCAATCCTGGTTATTATTTACCGTGTACAGGCACAAAAAAACTGGAAGACTGGACAAAGAGATTGGGGGCTGGGTGTGTAGTCATATAGAGTCCAGTCGTATGCATAACTGTCTGACTGAAATACTGCTACATTCATTGCCACATACATTTTCACTTTATGATGCCACACACACACACACACACACACACACACACACACACACACACACACAACGATTCTCTTCATTCCCCTAATTTGCATTCCATTAATTAAATGGCTTTTTAATTTATAGTCATCCCTAAACATCTGCATAATACAGTATTTGAGTGGGATTTGAGACACACATGCGTGCATTCTCTGCCTCTCACAAACACGCATACGAACACACGCACACACACACTGTAAGTTAAGTGCATTTTCAATGGTAGGAGCTGAAAGTTGATTAGCATGCAGGGAGGATGGGGGAGCAAACTGCTCTGCTGTTCCATTGGGAGCGCAGATCTAATTGAGACTGCAGGCCCTACTGGGGGCCCAGTGGAGAGATAAACATTACAGGAGAGGTCTCTCATAGGCCAGGGAGAGAGAGAGAGAGAGAGAGAGAGAGAGAGAGAGAGAGAGAGAGAGAGAGAGAGAGAGCGAGAGGGAGAGAGAGAGGGAGAGAGAGAGGGAGAGAGAGAAAGGGCTCCAGATGGCAACTAAAATGGTCGCCAATGCGCCTACATTTTTTACTTTGCGACCATTTCTTTCCCCGCTAATTGCCAGTGGCGACCGTCCCCCAGCCATTTCTGCAAGCTGATATATTTCGATATAAACTATCAAAAATCACGTGTGCTACGTGACCTACTTTTATTTACTTCACATTGGAGGTGTAAATTCTGCCTCCTAAAACTCCTGGCATTGATTTGGGCTCCTTAGGCATTGAATTGTCAACTGCTCCTAAATATTTCTGATTTAGGAGCCAGTGACTCCTAAGGATTTCTTTTGTCTGGAGCCCTGGCGAGTGAGGGGGGGGAGGGAGAGAAGGAGAGATGGAAAGGGAGAGCAAGCACTCTGGAGAGATGGGTAGGCGAGAGAGAAAGCGAGTGAGCAAGAAAGAGAAGGAAAAGGGAATGGCGGCAGAGCAGGATGGAGATGGAGAGATGGGCAGAGAAGAAGTGAAGGAGAGCTTAATGATGATTAGAGGTAGGGGTCCTGGAAAAGATGACAGAATGATGGAATGGGAGGTAAGGGAGCACGCAGTCAAGGTCTGCGATTCCAATTAACATATAACCGGTGAACAAACCAGGCACACAGGTCCTCTCCCTCCCATACACACACACACACACACACACACACACACACACACACACACACACACACACACACACACACACACACAGACACACACGCTCCGCACAACAGGGCCCTACACAAAACACACACACTATCCAACACAGCTATTGTCTACACTAGCATTTCTGAGAGCCGAAAATACATCTATGTCAAGGCGTATTGATGCATCCAAACTCCCATTTAAGAATCTGTAAATGGGCCAAACTGTGTTGCTGGCTGCTAAAGTAGGTCTGCTGTCCCGACATCAGACATCTCCACAGCCGGATGCACAAAAGGCACAAAAACCCGTCGTCTGTGCGTCTGCTGCTGGCAGCCAGCCAGGCAGCCGGCTCTGGTACCTGCAAGCAGCCTCCCACCCGCATCACGGCCGTGTCCATAAGAGAGACAAGAGGAAGGGGTTTATTCCTGCACGCTTGGGCTCTGTGGGAGCTGATTTGGGAGCTGTGGAGCAGCCATAATGGCAGGGGTCAGGGGGTGAGGCATGGAGGGGAAGGAAGGAGAATGGAGAAAGGAACAGGGAAAAGAAGGGGGGAGGGTTCAGGTACTAAGGCTTTGAAATAACACTGAATGAAGGCTTTACGGAGACAGAGAGGGAGAGGCGTGGCTGGCTCTTAAAACTGTGGAGAGCGTTGAGAAAAGAAAATCTCTCTCTCGCTCACACACACACACAACCACACACACACGCTCTCACACACACTCACACACACTAAAGGCACTTTCAAATCACTACGCAGGCACTTCACAGCGCATGGGTAGGAACATCTGAAAGCTCTCTGCAGATGAATCCGAGTGAACACACGGCCAGATACGCCTTCTTCAGGACCAATTAAACACTATTAACGAGGAAGGGAAAAAGCCTGCCATCCACATCAGGTCTAGCACAAGAGAGCTTCCTGGTACACACACACACACACACACACACACACACACACACACACACAGCTATGAAATATTCACCCTGCGTTTGCTCGACACTGCAAATAGACAGGTGCTAAAACAAAAATGGGCTGGAATGGGGGATAATGGCAGCTGGTCGCGCTTTGACAAAGTCACAAAGAAAGTTTGGGGGAAAACTTTGGTTTTAAGTGCGCATGATGGAGAAGGAGGAGGCGGTGTGGTTTGTTCTTTTACCCCTTTGAAGAGTGATACAGTAGCTTTTCGCACATGGAGAGAGAGAGAGAGAGAGAGGGGCCCTTTGCTGAGGGAAGCGGTTCCGAGCCCACATCAGAGCCAGCGGGAGACCGAGAATGAGGATGACAACGGCAAACAGAACAAACACTTCTGGGAGAGCCGGAAATAGAACCATAAACAACAGGGCATACGTGAGAGGAGGCTTTAAGTTGAGGCAGAGAGACAGGGGAGAATTGTATATGTATGTGGGTATGTCAGTGAAAGTAACAGTGTGTGTGTGTGTGTGGTGGTGTGTGGTGTGTGTGTGTGTGTGTGTGTGAAAGTCTTTGACGTGACACAAAGTGAAACCCTAGCTCTTAAGTCTCTTTTAAGAGTCCCACTGAGGGATGGAACTGTCAGAGCACAAAAGGAAAGGTCTGCACTGCCGTGTCTCAAGTGACCACAGAAATGCCTTCGCACAGCACAGTGGAGGGAGATAATAGATGCACACACGCTCATACACAAATACACACACAAACACACACACACACTCTCACACACACACAAATACGCTCGCACACAAAATACACAAACACACGCTCAGTGAGTAAGTCAGTGAGAGAGAGACAGAGAGAGAGAGAGAGAGAGCGAGAGCGAGAGCGAGTCAGAAACAGATAGAGCCTACGTTCACAAGTGCGCACACACACACAGCATACATAAAGTGCCTCTAATTACATTGATTGGTAACAAGCAGACTAACGAGCAAAGTCTGTGACACATGAATTAAAGCCATTGTGTGACATATGGGAGCATTGTGCTGACCCACCCATCGTTGCACTTAAGATCTTGCTCGTGGTATTAAATTAGCAAAATGATTTTGCCAAGTTATTAAATTAGCTTTAGTTCGTGTGGCAGACTTTGCTCTATGCTTGTTGCTTTGCTCGCTGCCCGTCAGTGAAATTAGGGCCCACGTGACGTACCTCATGCCTACGTCCACACACATATACACACACACGCACACACACACACACACACACACACACACACACACACACACACACACACACACACACACACACACACACACACACACACACACACACACACACACACACACACACACACACACACACACACACACACACACACCTCTTTCTTTCTCTTCCCCACCCCTCTCGCTCTCCTTCATTTGCACTTCAAGGCCCTGGTCTGCTGGGTACAGAAGGCTGAGTTGGCAGAGGAACAGTCCAGTCCTCTTAGCATTCTTCCTCTTTGCATCCACATCTACCCCAACAGCCCGCATTGCTGCAGACACCCATATGGCCGTCCTCAAGAGCCCAATCCTACAGTCCATCCCACTCGCCTCCACTTGCATCCATCAACCGTTTCAACTCAGTACACTGATCCACGCATCTATCCGGACTTCCTGGTGAACCGTCCCTTCTGAAATGATCCTGCGCTAACAGGAAGTTAACTGCACAGTCTGTCCGCTGAGGCAGCAGACACCCATCTGACTTCACTGATCAAAGAGCACAACTTTCATCTGCTGAGGAAGTCAGTGAAGTTAGCTTAAGGTACTGTTTGTGACATTCTGACAATGTTCTCCTCAATGTTAGGCAGCTAACACAGACTCAGATCTTTGTAACCATCCTGAGCTTTGAAGTAGGGGATGTGGGGGGGGGGGGGGCAGGTCTCTGATGACCAATCAGGACATATCGAGCCCGTCAAGTCAAACGTCGAGACGAAGACAACCTTAGTAACATGCATGCACTTGTTTGGCTGTTGAGTTCTGTAACAGCTAAGCTCTTCCCCTAACACTGTCTTTACTTTCGACTTAATGAGGATGCAAACAACACCATAAAATCCATAAACCAAGATGAAATCAATTAAAATGTTATGGTACCATATTCTAAATGCTGACACAATTACACCTAGAAACATTGTTTACCACACTAACCCACAAATTAAGTTATAACATCGTTAAGAGAAAGTGGGCCTCTGTTCATTTTAATCCTCATCAGATGAGTGCTCGAGAAAAGTTGAGTTAAGGGAATTGGGGGAGGCAAAATCTGACTAGCTGACACAGTGGTTAGAGCATTAGAGGGACGAGAGAGGGACATAAGGTTAAACAAGGGGAGCAAAGGGCATTAGCACAGCGCTCCAGGCCAAAAGCAAGGGGAGGAGAGAGTGAGCTAAAAGCTGCATGCTAACTCAGCGGATGGGAACTCAGTAGAAGGGGACTCGGGTTTATCCACAGGCCAGCCTATGGGGAAAGGGGCATTAGCTCAGAAGCTACAGGCGTCCCCAAGCAGTAACACCAGTGGGATAAGACACAGGTGCCAAAAATGCCTGCAGAGACTTTTCCATTATGTATGTTTGTATGTGGGTGTGTGTGTGTGTGTGTGTGTTATGTGTGTGTGGTGTGTGTGTGTGTGTGTGTTATATATATATATATATATATATATATATTTCACTCAGAGAAAGCAGCCAATTCCAGAGACTAAATAACTGTTCTCTCCGTTATGCAAAGGACATGAAAAATCATGAGTGCTTTTAAAGGAAACAGAAACAATACATGACAGCTGCAGAAAGCATAACAGAAATGTGCTTCATTCAATTTACTCCTCAGCAATCCAAACTAGAAAAAAATATCACGCATTACTCTATGCTATCACGAACACACATCGTCATTAGGGCTTCATAAAATCCCATAATAATGTTATGAAAGGGAACTCGAAGAGCTTAAATCTACATAAAGACACGCAAATTCAAAACAACCTTTCATCAGGTTTATCAAAAGATATAACGCTTCTGACGATAAACAAAATGCATCCAGTTGGACGACACAAACTGCATATGAATTCATATGGAGATTAGCTTTACTAATATCAGAAAAAAAGATTTTAAGTATGGAACCGCACAAAGGAAGTGTTGTGTATGGTGTGTGTCTGTTCTGTGATGGTTGCAGAGAGAATACAGAGGTGTGCTGTGGTGATCTTCAAAAGAGATTATCGAGTGACAACTGGAGGGAAGCGAGGGGGGAGGGGTTAGTAACCCTGACAACCACCAGTGGAGGACCTGTATGTTGGAATGCACAGACAGATCTCTCCTTCAGGTCTCATTGATCCCTGAAAGAGTTACCCAGAATGCATTGCACCTAGAGACACTGGCTTTTTTTCTCCGTGTGCTATATTATTCCTGACCATAGATTCATCTGAAGCATTCTCGTGGGAAAACAATGCTTTGTGAGTACCATCCCCAAGCCCTTGTGAATTCCATGACCCCCGTTTCATTATGGGTCTCTCTTTCACACAGCCAGCCAGCCAGCCAGCCAGCCAGCCACACACACTCACACACACACACAGAGGGAGAGAAAATGAAGCACACATAGAAATACGACGGCTGAAGTAGAATGAGCACATAAACTCCACCTCTGTATTCCTGTCACGGTGAATGAAGCCCTGGTGTACAGATATGACCCATATTGTCAAAAGCCCATTCTCCCTGAGGACGGAGCTGTTCTGGAGCAAGGCTTACAATTACCCTGCTGGAGAAAAAAAAGGTAGACGCCCTCCTTCACTTGGCACACCATCCTTTCTGGGGATTGGGAGGAAGGCAAGGAGGAGTACCCCAACCCCACCCCACCCTCATCCCCACCCCAACCTGTCTGCCCTTCTTTTGGATGCCTCGTAGGTGTTGTAGATTCAGATGATAAAACTTTGCCTCTAAACAGACGGTTGCTAGGAGCTCTAAAAGTAGGACCCGTAGGATGGAGAGGTCTGTCAACCAGAGCTGCAGCTAAAAACAAAAACAATGAGCAAAGATAGCGTTCCCTTCTTATCCAAACCACCCAATCACACAACACCCCAACACACAAGCACACACATCCCATCACACACACACACACACACACACACACACACACACCCCAACACACACACATACACAAACATATTCCTGTTTCACACCTCTTCTATCTCCCTCTCCCACTCTCTGATGCTGCAAGTGGAAAACACTTGAGCTTTGCTGTCAGCAGCACTGTGCTTGCTGTGTGCGGAGCAGAGTGTATTTCATTTAACCCCGCCAGCAGAAATTAAGCATCTTCTTCCTTCCCCTCCGTGGGAGTGCAGGAAATTGATCGCTTCCCGAAAGTTTAAGGCTCATTAATTCTGTGATCTTATGCACCGGTGGACGTGTGGAAGACAGGAAAAGTTAGGACAGAGAGAAGAGAAGCTCTTATATTTGGAGTTGACAGCAAAGTGCTTCTAGCATACAAAATTATACACATACAACAGCTCACACCAATGAAGAGATGCAAACCACAGCAACATGTTTATTTCATCCTTTTCCATCCATCCATCCATCCATCCATCCACAGACTCATGAAGGCCTGACTGATATGCAATAAAACATTCATTGCATATCCACACATTTTGAAAACTATAAAAAAAATGCCTTGCACATTTCTTAATCAATTTCACAGGTAGGCTGCTGCATTCATGTGTTATAACTGCTGAAAGTACGTACTGTCATATGCATGTTGCATACCAAGCAGCATTGCTGAGGCACGACTTGTCCTCAGGGGAGAACAAATACGTCACACTCAGTAATGTACAATAAGATGTATTCAGCTCGTACATCGCTAATAGCCAGGAACTACATGTTTTCACTGCAGCAACCGTGTCTTCTAGCTCCTATAAAACACTACTTTTCTAATCCGTGTAAATATCCCCGGACAAATCCTAATCCACCATAATCCCGACCCGAGCGAGACGGGAATCTTTGTTTTGCCAGGCAAATCTCCGTCATTTCCTCCGAGCACACCTTCCTCACATTCCGCACTCACAAAGCCCAATCCTGCTACGTGTGGCCACTCCTTTCATTCCGCTCAGCAGGGCCGGATAATGGGAACGTCAATGGGCAGAACCATAGCGTTTTAATTAGGGAGGGGGATTGGGGTGCACCCTGGGTAGGGGAGTCCATTAACTCTCGCACAGCTGGGGGTCTCCCCTGCAGCTGATGCCCTGTCTCGATTCCTGAGTGAATCCAACCTTGTAACGGGAGGGCGGCCATGATGCTTAGACCGATTTTGTAAGACCGATTTTGCCTTATGAGAGACTGTCAACACCGCTTCAGAGATTAGAGAGAGAGAGAGAGAGAGAGAGAGAGAGAGAGAGAGAGATGTCCATGAGGAGATTAATTATTCCTCTGGTCTGGGAGAGTAAATGTTTCTCTGGTCTGGCCGACTGCCTGCCTTGGGTCCCTGCTCTACAGTGGCACATCTAATTAGCTTACCAAGCAGGATGAGGGAAACTAAGCATTTCCAATGCTCATAATCGCGGCGGGGGGGGAGGCATCTGAACGTATTGCATCTGAAAAAGCATATTTACAGAGTGACTAACTCGCTGCTGCTGTTCATCCGTAAAGTGCTGCCATTTCCTTAAATGGCATTTCACTCAGTGTCAAGATCACCGACTCTTCTCAAGTACTGAGACATGAGCGGCTCTAAAGTGAGAAATGGACTAGCTGAATTTACTCATTTATTATTAATGCCATAGCCATATGGCAACCAGTTCTCAGCACTCTCCTATGGGCACCAGCTTTAGAGATGTTCCAACACTGAGACAATACATTAAATACATAATAATAATACATAAATCTACTCCTCAAACTGTGAGGTGGAACAGCTGCTGGGCACACACACACCTTCCCTGATCTGAGCCTTTAATCTGCTCCATATCCAAAATCACACACACACACACACACACACACACACACACACACACACACACACACAAACAGTCTGAAATACCCATTACTCTGCCCTGCAAACAGGTGCAGGGCCTCCTCCGGTGCCCCAGACACTAGTCACCCAGCAGGGGTGTGTATGTATTCTGCCTGCTTTCTGCACGGCCCTGTACCCCAGGTCCCCCTCCTGGGAAGCACCGTCTCCCCAAGTCTGACAGCTCAGAGGGATGGCCGCCTGGACCAAATGTAAAACGGCCCGCACTGCACAGTGAAGCTCCAGCAGATGATGGCCCCAGGACGAAAGTAGGCCAGGGTCAGGGAGAGGCTGCCGCATATTTATATTCACACCCTGGGCCAGATTCATACAGAGCCACCGCCGTACCCGCACAGGACCAGGAAAAAGAGGAAACAGACACAGGAGACGGAAGACTACAGACACCTCTCCAGCTTCTAACCAGGAACTGGATGTGTCAGCATAGCTGAGGAAAGAAAATCTGCTTTGAATTCTTGGAGCTAAAAAACGCTATCATCTACATCATTGTTGCTATATTTAGCTTAAGATGCTGCAATGTCACTTTTCAAAAGTGAATCAGATTTGTCTGCACAGACTAACCACCACTTTTTTATGATGTGTGGATGTATATATATATAGATATATGAGTTAATGCACATATATCATGTCCCCCACAATGCAGGTGCATTAGTAGCCTTCAATTATTTATCCACATGGAGTACCTCAGTGTATCTCTACTCTCTACTGGAGGCAGGTAATGCTGGTTCATGTGTATGTATGTGGGCCATCACATGGAGCCCCCAGACTTAGTTACAGGTTATCTGCTGAGAGGAAACCTGCATCTTACCAAGAGTGTCTTTCAAGTTCTTCACCAGCGACCCTTTCTTCAAGCTGTTCTTGCGCTCCACGTAGTTGGATGGGACGTAGCCGGTGCGGTTGCCGGCGTTCCGTACCCGCCACCACGTCTTGGAGTCGTCCAGGAGCCAGAGGCGCTCGTTTTTCCGGATGTCAAGTTCCTGGTCCTGCTGGGCCGTGTAGTCCCACTTGGCTATAACAATCACCTCCTCTGTCATCTTTCATCGAGTCCCTCTACACAGACAAACAGGAGGGAAGGGAACGCATGAATAAATCATTTACGCTGCCAGTAAAGTCCACAGACACAGACACAGACACACACACACACACGCACAGACACACACACACAAAACTGTTTCACGACCACTCTTGTCATAACAGTGAGACAGCATTCTGGCTTAAAGAAACTAGAAACGAGAAGGCTGTTCTGGTGCAAACTTCACTGATAACGAAGGTGGATGGGAAGACAAGAAGTACAGAAGTCCAATAACATTTTCTACTTAACTGCTTTTCAGCACAAAAGCCTGAGATAGTCATGGAAATACAAAGACAGGTGTAACCATTATCCCAAGTGATGAAAGAATAGAGGTATCCATATTCCCATCCACCCAGTCATAAACTGGATTTCATCTGATCCATTAGTAAGATACTCTGGGCTAAGGAGGAGAGATGCTTGAGTGGAAAAAGCCTTCAGACCAACCTGATGTCCACAGCATGAGTGCCTCTAAGGGAAAGACACAGACACATCTGAGGCTTTCATCTGCTCTATTTCACAGGGCTCAGCCAGGTGAGAGACGGTGTGTGTGTGTGTGTTTTTCTATGAGGGTCTGTGTGTCTTTCTACCTCTGTGTGTCTGAGTGTGTGTGCTTCTGTCTGTCTGTCTGTCTCATACCGATCATGAGTCCCAAATTGTGGCTTTATGCTTCTCAGGCAGCACCACTGTTCAAACCAAAGCTTATTTCCTCTGAAGCAATGTGCTGCCCTCCGTGCGTAAACCACCAAAGGAACACAATACATCCTCACGACCCTCCATATCAAACATACATATATAAGTACATTACACACACACACACACACACACACACACACACACACACACACACACCAAACCGCCTAACCCTACCCACCATCATGACTAAATAACGAGTTTGAGCTTTTCACAGTGTGTCCATTTAATATTCCTGAGACCTGCAAAGATTGGAGCCAAGGCTTTGGAAAACAAGTGAAGGGGGAGAAATCGACCAGAAACAATTGCTCAGCTCATTAATAAATGGATGAATAAATCTAATGCTGATGAATGACATCCTGCGCCCTCTCCTAAATGCACACCGCACCAGGCCGGCGAGGAGAAGAGAGGAGAGGAAGGGAAGGGGAGAGGACAAGAGAAGGGAGGCGGACAATTAAAAATATATGCAGGCATGAATAGTAAACGACAGATTAAGAATTGATGGTGTTTCAGGGGAGGCCCACTTAAAACGCTGCACCCCTGCTGGGTGGGACATGAAGCATGGCTACTGAGTAAAACAGAGGGCCATTTGTGAGGGATGTGTGTGAGTGAGAGAGAGAGAGAGAGACTGAGACTGACTGACTGACTGACTGAGTGAGTGAGTGAGTGAGTGAGTGAGACAGACAGGCCAAATGGGGGCTGAGGGAGGCATTTTTCTTTATTGTGCAATTAATATATTTCTACTCAAATTGGCATAAGAAATGATAAAAGACGCATGGTGATTCTATGGCAGCAAGTTCTCCCAGGTACTGTGCAGACATTCCACAAGGGATGCTTGTGCAACCATGCATTCCTTCCAGACTTTTTGTGTGACCACCTAATTACCTTCTTACGAGGGTTACGAACAGCGCACTCTGACCGAGGCCTTCTTAGGACATGACATAACTGTTACAACATGCACACACACACACACACACACACCTGGCAGCCCGCCAACCACAGAGAGGTATCGATTCACACTCATTCCCCCACCCCTACCTTTCATTCGGAGGAAAAATGGACAATTTAAGCGCATTTTATTTAATCTTGGGGTCAAATGGAAAAAAGAAAAAAAAACATACAAAAAGGCAGCCAACAGCGGAGCCGCAGCCAACAAAATCACCACCAGATAAAAGATTCCATTAGTGCCGGCGAGGATGAAAGGATTTATATCCATTCCAGAATGTGAGTCATAAACGCAAACAGTTCTGAAGCTCCTCTGTCATAGAGCCGCCATTAATAGGACATTTCAATTAGGAGGAGAGAGGCCTGAGAGAGACAGCAGAGAGAGCGACGGGCTCATTTCAGGAGTCTTTCTGGGTGAGACCCAAAGGGAGGGAGAGAGAGAGAGAGAGAGAGAGAGAAAGGAAGTGAAAAAAAAAAGAGTGAACAGGAGCTGGCTCATCCTTTACAGTAAGCATATGATCTCACTAACACTTCTGGCAGGGCCTGTGATGTCCTAATGCAAAAATCAGCAGGACTGGATCGTCACTCTCAAACACAGTGTGACGTGTGTGTGTGTGTGTGTGTGTCAGCAACGAAGTAGCAAGTCACCGCTAGATTCTGAACAGCTCAAACTCAAAGGAATGCGACACAAAGACACATTAAGACGGACAGAGAGAGACAGAGGAGAAAAAGAGACACAGATAGCAGTTTAGCTGATGAACACACAGAGTCAGGCCTCATGTCTCCAGCTGCCATCTCCACTGCAGGCCAACTCTGCAGGTCAGTCATGGAGCAGCACTGGACATGTGTAACAACACCACCATGACATGACACAGAGCAACACTGTCTGCCAGAGAACAAGAATACGCAGCTACAGCCACACACACACACACACACACACACACACACACACACACACACACACACACACACACACACACACACACACACACACACACACACACACACACACACACACACACACACACACACACCCTCTCTCCTTCCTTCTCTATCTCTCCGAAGCGTCCCTGTAGTATCTGCCTGCCTGTAGTGTCACTCGCCTTGCTGCACGGTGACAGATACTCCGGCGCTTCAGGAAGCCCGTCTGCATGTGTTTGACACGAGCTCAGCCTAGTGTGTCCGCCCCTGCCTCTCTCTGTCTGTCTGCCTATTTGTCTGTGTCTAAAAGGGAAAAAAGAAAAGATAATACAAAGACAGAAATTGTAATATAAAGCAGGAAAAAAAATGTTGCTTTGTTTTTTACAAAACAATTAAATTGGCAATTAAAACACAAAAAATGTGATAGAAAGATATTCCCACAAACCAAACCTTAACATCTGTTAATGAAAGCATCATGATCTCTCCCTCTCTTCCACTCACCAGCCAGTGGCATCCTTCATCTTCTCCTGCCAATTCAGTCTGCCCCATCAACATGGTCTTTGCCATAAAGCTAATCAGTCCTGGGGGGGGGGGGATCATGCATAAAAACCGCCATCATGCTCACTGCAGCTCAGCTGTGAGGCCTACAGGTTTCTCCCCTATCCTATCCTCCCCTCTTCTCCTCTACTCGCCCCGTCATTAAAAACCAGTGCGACCGCATCAGGGGTTAGTCATGATGCGTAAGGAGGAGTGCCGGTAGGAAAAAGAAAAAAGAGGCCAGTGCGTCATGACAGCTGGTAGAATCTTCCTGTCAGTAGGTTAAGTGCCTGAAGTGGTCACTGACAACACAGACAAGACGGCACTGGCAACAGAATGCTTGTCTAGCTGCAGGGAGTGCATGGAACCAGACACCGTGGGGGGGGGGGGGTGATGGAGAGAAATATAAAGGCATGGAGATAGGGAGAAAGCACGTGAGATGAAAAGAGAGAGGGAGAGAAGCATCAAAGAGAGGAGGAGAGGGGAGAAGAGGGAGGAAGAGTAGAATTAGGGACCACCACAACCCCACTTAAACCATGAAATGCTACTGTGTAAACAAATAAGACACCCTAAATGTGTGGGTCCCCACCCACCTGACTGCTCAGAGCTAAAAGATATGGATAGAGCGGTTGTGATGGAGACATAAAGAAAGACCACAAGGGAAAGGGAGCGACTGATACACGGTGTGTGTGTGTGGTGCATGAGAATGAGAGAGAGAGAGAGAGATACAGAGAGAGAGAGGGAGGATGCTCAGGCCTCTGGCCTCTCTCACTACAGAGGTCGAGTTGAAAGTAGAAATGAAAGGAGCAGTTCAGTGTTTGGCTGCCTACGCACTCAGGAGTAATAGAGAGAGAGAGAGAAAGAAATAGAGAGAGAGAGGGAGAGAGAGAGAGGGAAAGAGAGGGAGAGAGAGAAAGAGAGAGATTTTAACATGTTTGGCTGTCATGTCAAAAATAATTCAATGTCCTCACTCTCTCCTCTCCCCCTCAAATACCTTCTGTTTTCATCCATTCTGAGCAATGAGGGCCTAAAACATGCACTCAACTTTTTCTCTTCCTCTCTCTCTCTCACACACACACACACACACACACACACACACACACAAAAAAAGCCGTCCCGCACACTCAAACAGGGTGTTGGGAACATCGCTAATGGGCTTTGGAACGGGCTAAAGACGCTTCCAATGGAATCCACTCTGAGCTGTTTGGCCCATTCGGAATCCATTACTTAAAAGCAGGTCAAGGCCTCCGCTAACTGGGAACGGCTCGCTCTCTAAACACACTGAGAACTCAGCCCACGTTAAACAGTAAGTTTCAACACTCCCCTCCGCTCCCCCCCTTCAATTTTTCTTTTTTTTCCCCCTCCACCTACAATCCTCCCAGCTAATTAACCTTGACACAGAACAAAGAGCCCTGATGCCGGTATATAAAACATCCGCAGCGTTGGCTCAGCAACCTGAGGGGAGGAAGAGACCTTGTTCCACCGCGATGCAGGGCGGCGTAGAGCATTCGCCTGACAGACACGAGACAAGAGGCGAGAGGCGGAGGAGCTGATCTGAGAGCAGCCGCATTTCCGAGCGGAAAGGAGGGGTGGGGGATGATGAAACCAGCGGAAAACTGTCAGGTTGGGATGCGCTGATTGACAGCCGCTAGGTCGTCGGAGCGAACCCGCAGGGTGGAGCAGGCCAAGCGTTCAATTGTGCTCACACTGGCTAATCAAAGGTGTGTGTGTGTGTGTGTGTGTGTGTGTGTGTGTGTGTGTGTGTGTGTGTGTGTGTGTGTGTGTGTGTGTTGTGTGTGTGTGTGTGTTTTAGAGCAAGAGTGCTTCCCCATCTATAATAACATCCCAATTTAGCCCAATTATTTTGAAACCGCTAATCAGTCTAGAAGTCTATCTCTTGACCTCCCACCGCCTTGGAAAGCCCTAACCACCCACCTAGAGCCAAGGCCAGCTTTCCGGAAACAAATCGAAATATTTAGTGGAGTCAAATAACAAGGAATAAACATAGATCATCCTAAAATAAAATCAACTCAAAAGAGGAAAAAAAAAAAAAAATGGAGAATTGAACAAAAGACTGGAAGCAAGGCTAGCAGCACACAAAAGCCAAAAGGAGTCTAGAGCTTGACATCTACTCTAGAGCAGCTACTCTTCCATACCGCACTTTCCTTTTCAATAACTGTTTGACCTCATCATGTCGCAGTCTCTCTGCTTACCTCAGGCCACTGATATTCTTCCTCTTCAAAAAACAAAGAAACAAATAAAATAAAATAAAAACACCTGTTCCTGTGATGGTGTACCAGAGTGTAAAATGGCTCTGCCAGTCTCCCTTCACTTCTGGCACATCTACAGCCACCTAAACACTCTCTATCTAGATTCTAGCACATACACAGCTCCAACCTGAGGACATGAGGCCCTTTCTTCATGTCGTGGCATCTGTGTGGCACACGTGGTGAGCGGATATCTGGCAATGCCCCCAGACGATGATGTTCTGGCAACCACACCCCACCCTTGGGGCAGTAAAGGTTTACAAAGAGGAAGACAGGACCGAACTAAATGATATGGCTGAACTATAATGACACACACTGGTGTTGACATTGATATGCATTTCATGGGTTTAAAATGACTCAACATGCCATCTACTGTTTAAAATCCTCCTGAATCGATGCGGATGTATCTACGATCATTTGGTACACCTCCCCTGTCCACCCCCCTCTCAGCCCCTTGCCCACTATTTAGCATTTTTCAAAATCATGCAGTGGGTTGGGTTAGACTCCGACTCAGAGCTGGGTGGTGACCTTACACTGTAAATGAGAGGGGAAGAGAAATGGAGGGAGTTCTCCGCCAAGTGACCTATTTTGGCAATGCCATCGTAGAACGCATAGGGTGTGACCTCATAGGTCACAGATTAGATTGCTTGTGGCGTTCATAAAGGAGACAAACAGGCCAACTGGTTGGACCGCATAATTGAGCACAAGTGTGATGGCAAGTTGCCACATGCGCTGCTGCGACACTTTTGAAATCAGCGATACACATTTCTGCAAAACAACACAGTCAGAATCCTTGTTATCTTGTGGAAATGTTCTTTTAACAAAAGAATATCATTTGTACACATACCCAAACACACAGGCAGGAATGAAACACAGTCAGGTACAAGCATAAGTGTACACACACACACACACACGCACACAAACACACACAGACACACACTGAATAACTATGACTCATTACTATGCTAGTTATGGCTTTCTTTGTCCTCCTTTCCTCCTTCCATCCAGTCTCAAAAAAACCAATTAAGTCCTCAAAATACGTCTGCTTTTGTTGAGCATACAAACAAACACACACACACACACACACACACACACACACACACACACACCACACACACTGCATTCTCTCGTATTGTTTTCCTGGCTCTTGCAAGTAGAGCGCGGCTGCGAGCATACGTTCCTAGCAAAGCAAAAAACTCCAAAGCGGAAAGGCTAATGTACTGAAAACACAGGCTTTGATGTGCTGCTCCCTCGCATTCTCCATCCTCATCCCAAAACACAGGGAGACAAGACTGAGTGATTGTGAGCCCGTGCGTGCGTGCGTGCGTGCGTGCGTGCGTGCGTGCGTGTGTAATGCATGCATGCAAGTAAGTATGGAGCCATGGGATGTGTGT
>NW_024880211.1:0-25364 GCF_900700415.2 Clupea harengus
GGATGGTGGAGCAGGAGGGTGGAGCCAAACTGAGAAGGCTCATGGGCAGCAGAACACCCAGACCAACAGCAGCACCAACCAAGGCCCCTCTTTTGAAGCTCCGCCAGGCCTCACCCAGCCAGCTGTCACTTCAGTCATGGGGAGATGGACAAGGGAAAGGCAGAGAGGAACAGTAACATCAACACAGGTGTAATGGTTTGGACACCCTAATGACTGACCAAGTGTAGTGCGTCACATTATTGTAAGTACATAAATACACATCCCGATAGTAAGTCCAGCTTGACCTCATTGTTATCTGATCCTAACATGTACCTGTCCTCCTCTCCTGCTCGCTCCTCCTCCTCCAGTGCCTTGAGTTCTGCCATTGCTACCTTGGCCTCCTGACTTACAGCAGTTTCCACTTTCTCAGAGCTGATACCCCTTTCCACCTCCTTGCTGCTGACCTCTCCTACCTCCTCTTTCAGCTCCATTATGTTCTGTTCAACCTCCATGATCTCCTCAGACTCTGATCTGTCATCTATTTCCTCCTGCTGAATTGAAATTCAATCATTTCGTCATAGTTCATAGGCCACATTTACCACAGTCAGTGATGTTACAGTAAATTAATACATGGTTGGGTTAATTGAGGTCAAGTTGTAATTTGGGATTGAAAGACTTGATTTGAGACAGAGAGGCCAAAGGTAACATCAGTTAAAAGGGTTTTTGTTATTGTTTTCGCTGTTGTTGTCATGCAACTCACCATGAGTCCAGGTGTCAGACTGAACTCTTCAGCCAGAGAAAGAGGGAGCTCTGTGGCCAAGGTGAAAGTGCCATCCATCTTCAGAAAACTGCCCCCTTCAGCACTGATGATGACGTAATAAAGACATTTGAGACCATTTTTCTAGACACTACTCTAACAAAGAAACACAGTGAGAAATATGAAGTACATACACCAATGCAAATTCCAACTGGGCCTGCAGGTCCTTAACCTCCACTTTCAGTTGCTATGGCAAGGACATTCAGGATGGAAAGACAAAATCATGATTAGATGTTTGCAGAAGTGTGACATCTGGAGGAGAAATAATACAATTTTGCGAGAATTTTGATTGCAAATACCTCTGCAGTTGTGGTGAACTCCTTCAAGGAAGCGCTTTGATGACTGATCAAGCAGTCTCTCTGAAAATGAATTCAATGACAGTATGATGGGATTTTGCTTTATAACATTTAAACATGTATGTAACCTCAGGTGGTAAACAACCAACAAGAATGCCATGTCAGACAGGAGCTATGGACACTTACTTGGTGAATTATTTCATCTGTTTCAGCAAGCTGCACTCTCACCTCCTCGATCGCTTGCTACAAACAACACAAACACAATATAATTTACTGAATCATTTTCAACAGAATATTTCAAGAAGTTTTCAAACTGCCTTTCCAAAATGAATTTCTTTTTCATAACATTATTACTGTTACTATAATTCCAAATATTTACTGAAAGGATTCAGTCAACCAAGTAAGTGTTGACTGAGTGACAGAAGTACCTCGAAAGCCTGAACCACTTGACTCATATCAGTTATCTTTTTCTTGTCCGTTTCTCTCTTTGGCAAAATATCAGACATCTGTTGCAGGAAACATGAAAGGGGGTTGAGATAAGAATGAAGGTTGATATATTTATGCAACGAAATTAAAGTAACGTTGTTGTGGAAGATATTCCTTCCTCATACCTCATTGTTGATGGATGTAATCTGGTCAGTCATGGCTTTTTTCTCTTTTTCCTGTGGAATAGGATATTTTACGACAAGAAATAAATGAATTTCATATAAACACATTTGAATGAATAAGATGACTTCAAACACACACACAGACTTCTCTACTGTAGATGGTTATATTTGCAGGGACTCACCAGCTTTCTGATGCTGGCTGTAAGGCTGTTAGTGTCCCTCTCCTTCTCAGCAAGTGCAGCATGAATATCATCCATTTCATGCACTAATTGTTCTCTATCCAGAACAGACTGATTCAAACTAGATAATCCAAACAAATTAAGGTATTTTTCAGATTATTGTTACCTTTTGTCATTATGGAAAACATTTCTAAATAAATCTTTTTAAAGTATTAATTACATTCGTACCTTTTGATGTGGTCCTTGAGAGCAATGTTTTGAATTTCCAGGTCATCATTTGAGTCCTCACGTGCATTGAAAGCCTCCTGCAGATCAGCGTTGATCTTCATCTGACGGTTCTTGCTCTGTAGAAGCGCCACCAAGTCTCTTTTCTCATCCAGGCTTCTACAGATGCACACAAATCATAACATCAGCCTTGTAGATTTGTGTCTCACCTGTGTTCTGCTTTCCATAATGATATACTTTATTCAGTTCATATAGAGCTCTATACTTTCACACTCACAGATCTGTGGAGTTCCAGATGTCCTCCTCTCCTGTATCCAGATCATCATACCCCGTGGGGAATACAATCTCTGTAAATACTAGTGAATGAGTTCATATCATTTACATTTTCTTCATGTACATATTTCAAAGGACCTGCCCCCTGTAAATGTGGTTCAGAAACATGCATCTTCCTAAATCAATAGATAAATGTACTGCGTCCGTATGCCTACTCGTACCATCGTTTCCGTCTCCATCGCAGACGTCAGCTTTTTCAGGACAACTTGGTGCGCACGTATCAAACAGCAGGTGTGAACCCCTGGTAGCAGAAAGTGCTGCCAGGTCTTGAACGGAACAGGTAGACATGCTTCCACAGGGAATGTCCAGCAGGTGAAACCGATTCAGACCGATCGCTGATCCTATGAATTTAACTCAGAGTCTGAAGAGCAAAACTAGTGTTTTTTGTTTTTGTTATTACAGAAATCACACCAGAAATTGAAACAACTCCACTACACTCAAAGGATATTACAACAACTGCACCGATCTACGCGATCTGTACAACTTCTCAAATAGCCTCGAATTTATAGCTAAAGTTGCGTGTAACCGTTGGACGTCATAATCAGCACCATAGTATGACGTCTTATTATGCGAACCGGGTGATCCCTAAACTTGCCGAGCAAAGACAATCCTGACTAAACTAGTTATTTTCTGGTGTGTTATGCATGTACTAAAGTGTACAAGTTTCATAAAAATCCATATAGGCTTAATAAAACGGATTTGTCATTTTCTATCAATCAACCTTTTCTATTAAGATTTAAATAGTAAGGGGAAATAATAAAACGTATTTACTGAATATAGGCCTAATATATTGGTTCTTTTCCTGAACTATTAACTGTTTACCTATATTCCTGAATTCTCTATATCCGATTTGGATTTGACCAAGAGTTACAACTGCCACTGTGTTTTATTTCTGTGTTCGTGTGCAGGCCCTCGTCATGGTTGAATAGGTCATGTTATGCATTTATTTGGAAAACTTTTAAAAACTGTTTTCATTCAGTGACCAACAGTTACAACAACTGTTACTGCAGCCAGATAGCGCATAGAGAGAGATTGTAGTGCATAGTATCCGATATAATTCAAGTAAAATGTCAAAACAAGCATATCTGATGGCACTCTTTTTTTTCACAGCCATGAGACATACAGTAGCTGACAACTTGAACTTATTTTGTATTTTATGATGTCGCCATCTACTGGCCACTGGTATGGAGGTAAGCAGAAAAAGATTGGTCATGAAATCAGAAGGCAGCAGTCAGGAGCTGGGCAGGCAGTAATGGCATTAATCCAGTTAGTGGGTGAAATAGAAGTCTGATAAAAGCCCCTGTTGATTACAGTTTTTTTTTAAAAATTTTAATGTATGTTTATGCTTTTTTAACCAAATAAATATGTTTGTATGGATTTAAATGTTATAGCTATAAAGCTATATTTTTGTTATTGGCCCCGGTTGTGTTCATGAATGTATAACATTTATGTCGGATTCATCGTGCCATTGAAATGAAGGATACCACTTTACTCAGCTACAGATCACAGATAATTATACATGAACACTGTCCCCAGCATATGTTGTCTATCAACCACATTAAGCTGTCAAGCAGTTCAAAACTACATAATATATGTTAGTTTATATATGTTTACAGAGTTTTCCAACAGATTCTCAAAAAGGATATTACTTGAAGAAGATAATATAAGACTTTCTCAGAGGCAGATTAATTTTAAGATTTATTAAATGATAAAATACAGAAATTGTTATCTGATTTCCCCATTTGGATATATTACATATATGCCATGTTGTAGTACTGGGATGTCCAATATTGCTATTCAGTCTGTTCGGTGCATTATTCTAACATTAAAGAGAGAATGAAACACAACTTACAGTACTATCACAAAAGAATTATATTTTGTATGGCAGATATGACTTTTAAAACAATATAACATGACATTATCTCTTAGAATAACGGTGACAGCTTCCTCTTTGAAGAAACTTAACAATGTACAATTTAAGTGTGCCGATACCATATATTATAGGATCAAAGAGTGGGTTGCAAAATCAAAGAAAAACAGAGACATAAATACTGATACACCAAATGGTACTTGGTTGTCTGTCATGCGGGCACTAATAAATTCAAAACAACAACCAAAAACAAAGTTCATAACAATCAACAAATGTGGTATGCATGTTGAAGTGCTTTGTTTTGACACTCCTTGGATGCTTCTCTGCAGATTCTGAGAATCTTAACATATGAAAACAAAATCACAAAGAGCGTTGGGAACATATAAACAACCGTCATTAGGAGTCCAACAATGCTATTTATCAAAGTACTAGTGCAGGAAAGTTTAACTAGATCAAAATTTGTACAGTGGGTTTTGTGAATGACATTGCCACAAAATGACAGCCGAATTGTCAGTGATAAAACATTGCAAAAGAGCAGAAAGGATAAAGCCAGGCTACTGCAATGAGAATTTTAACCTTTCTTGGAGACATCTTGTCATGATAGTGTAATGGGGTGCATATGGCAGCATATCTGTCGTATCCCATTATAGCCAGCGTCACCAGTTCAACACTACCAGAAGTGTGCAAACAAAATACCTGAATGAAACAGTTTACCAGAGAGATCGTGTATGACTGTGTAGCAAGCTTAGTCATAATATGTGGCAACAAAGCTGAGCTTCCGTATATTCCATTAAATGATAAATTGCAAATGAAAATATACATTGGTTCATGCAGGGCTCGTTCCTTATAAACAACTACAATTAAAAGTGTATTCAAGGCAATGGTTAAAATGTACGGTAGAAGAAAAACAGTAAAATATAAATATTTCTGATGGTCCATCTTTTCATACATCTTCAGAATGAAAGTTGTTTCAGAAGTTATGTTGTCCATGGTACTCTGCAAATATTTGATGAGAGAAATGACAAATGTAATGCACTCATATCATGAGCAACTCAGCAAAATGGTTTGTAACATTCTACAACACCCCTTCCCATGTATAACAGCATCAACACCATCTGCCAATACAAACTTTAAGTCTTTTGTTTTCTGGAAAATGAAAAGTATAGAAAAGACACGTTAAATAGCTGTAAATATAATAGTTACCCAAGCTCAGGTGCATATATGGTTTAGTGTGGCCACTGAACAGAACACTATTTGGTGACAGTTGGAACATAGTTCTTATACTTCCAAAGATGGGAGGGACTTCTTCAGTCTGAAATGCAATATGCAAAAGGAGGACTGCAGTAGTGCTTAATTACATCAAGATTTCCACCCAAACCCACAATAACAACAGCAAACCAATCAGATCATGTTTCAAAAAGTATGAAGTTATATTCATAAAAGTATCAGTACATCATACGTCATTTCAGGATGAATGTAAAAAAAGATAGATGCTCCTAATAAAAGGGTGTAATATGCGAGTGTGTGTTATATTTCTATATAAGTTTGCATTTGGAAGTTCATTAAGTAGTCTTGAGGGATGCTGATAAGGATATTTTGTGTTGCTTAAGTTTCAATGTTGTTAAGTTCAATTATCTAGAACATGCAGTGTGGTATAGTAATTATCTAAAATACTGTATGTAATGTAGTGCTGTAGTGTCAGTGAGTGAAATGGCAATAGTAACTTAAAAATGATACATCGGCTATACTGATTCATTTTGTTATCGTTTTCATAATTTTTAAGTTCTCTGAACTTATATTCAAATATTTTTATACTTAAATCTTTTAACCTCTATGTACTAAATTATTTTCACTCAACAACACAAAATAAAATTAAGTTTTAAGCCTTAAAAATCAAGTTCAGTGCACTTCATATTGGTGAAAGAGTTCAACTTAATTATTCTGAGTAAATAATACTTAATAAGCTTACTTTTTTGAAGTCTACTCCGCTTGATTATTCTGAGTAGGTAATACTTAAATAGCTAACTTTTTTTAAGTGAGCACTACTTATTTTCAATTATTGACCACATATACTGATTTTCTGGTTCTGTTTACAAACTGACTTTAAACTGAAAGTTACTCTACGAGACACATTCAAATCTATGTAAGATTTATATTAAAAAGAGTGAGATGAGAAAAACTTAAGAGGTATCACATCATTTATATTTCTTGTAAAACAACTGACAAAATAAAAGATTACATTAAAGCTTTAAAGAACAGCGTTACAAAGTTAACAAGTCAACAACAAATCGTTTATTTCAACAAATCATTTTTTAAGGTGAGTTAGGACGTTTTCAGAGGTTTGTTGTCATCCAGACACATAAAAATGTTCTGTATGAGAATGTGCGTGAGTTTTTTGGGATATTCTAAATTGAAAGCATGTCAGGCCAAACAACAACATAAATGCCTCAGAAAACCTCTGCACCCAATTCAAAGATGAAGGGGTCGGGACCCGATGTAAGGAGAGCAACAGGAGCATCATCAAAATCTGGCTCCTCTTCCTCCTGCAAAACACCATCAATACAATTACCAGGAGAGTTTCAATGGAAACACTTACAAAAAAACTGACAGAAATGAACAAAAATGCAAATATATTCTAGAATTATTTTCATTATGTAAAATACCTGAAGACACAATCAGATTTTGTTATATTTATGGATATTAACAGGGCTTACATTGCAGGTATTGAACACCAAAACCAGTCCGTGATGCCTTCTGCCTGTACACAAAAATATCTCCTTTGGTTGACTCCTCTTCTTATATGTCTACATCAAATCAGTTTGTTGTTTATATGCAACACGAATGCTGTCAGGGCAAAAAGAATATTGTAGGTCTTAACTGAAGTTCTCGACCATTATTGTTAGCTTGCTGCTAACACTTTTATTCATCAGATCCATTAAAACACATAGAAGCTAGCTAGCTGCTAAAAAGTTACGTATAACATTAACATGCTGATATGATTATATGGTGTTTCTGTAGAACATGAGTTGTTTTCAACATAAACAATTGATTGTTGTTTACTTTGCACATGAACATACTTGGGGGGAAATAACCCACTAACTAGCTCTTTAGCTTCCTAGCCGCCAGCGCCAACAGTCGTGCAACTGAACTTGCTACTTGACAGCCAAAACGTGATTACTCAATAATAATTACAAAGAGGGAAATTCGCCACTTCTTATCGCAATTTCACTTGCTCCCGCAATTTTGTCGCAACAAACACCTAAAAAACACTGTTTACTTACCAGATAAGGACGCTTAGCAGCGACAGGATTACTAAAATATCTCCTTTGGTGGGGTGACCAGACGTCCTCTTTTACCCGGACATGCGGCCGGCAGTGATTGCAAAATCGTCCGGGATTTTGCCTCGTCGGATATTTGTGTTTCTCTGGGTCCTTCACAAACTAGTTTTTACGCCCTTACAAGTTTAGGAAAGGGTATCTCCCTTACGTTCCACCTTCTAGCACAAGCTCTGACTGTAGCGAGAACTGTCATTGGTCGACCGGCCTCTCAGTGTTGCCAGATGCACGATAATTACCTCCAAAGATGATCATTTTGAGCATTTAATACGATACTTCACCATTTCCAATCTGGCAACACTGAGCACCGTGCCGTTTCCACTAGTTCCATTGTTTACAACAGCACATGACATCTGCATGTGGAAAAGATGTAAAATTCCGTCGCGGGGGGAGGGAGCGGGGTCATCTGTATGCTACACACTACCACGCCCCTCCCCGCGACGAAGTGTCCTCTTTTTCACAAACTCAAATATGGTCACCCTACGAAGTTGGTCGATTCCTCTTCTACAGGAGGAACATGCTTATAGAAGTCTAACTGATACTATACAATTATTAAGTCTGCTGTCTCCGTCTCTCATCACAAGATCTCTGATTCTGTTCTGAACTAGTCCTGCAATGACGTTGATGACGTCAGACGTCACGTTTGAATGAAACAAAAAAATATGAGTTATCAGGCAATGTTTACTCAAACAAATACATTCCAATACAATTAAAACGTCTTCATCTGCTCAGAAAACTAATACATTTAAAGTTGTCTCAACTAAATACCAGGTTTTAAGTACTGAATAGAAAATGTTAATAAGTTAGTAGAACTGTTTGGGTTTACAGTGAGGTGGCATATGCTATTCAATGCAGATAATCAAGAACAACTTTTCCATGCAATACACATGAAATATCCAAATAATCACTCTATGTTGGATCCAACACCAAAAGAAAATGTAATGTCTTTAAACCTGAGATCTAATAAAACAGAAAGCTCGAGCTGATATCAATATCAAAGAGAGAGGGGAAAAAATCTGTGCGATCACAATGTCCCGTCCTACCACGCTCCTGTGTGATAAAAGTAGACCTAGGCCAGAAGCTCCGCTTTCCAGCAGAAATAGCAACAACAAATCTACGACCAGACCTTGTGCTTTGGTCGGCCTCACTCAAGCAGGTGTATATCGTCGAGCTCACGGTCCCCTGGGAGAGTGCGATGGAGGAGGCCTACGAGCGCAAGAAGCTAAGGTATGCAGAGCTTGCAGCAGATGCACAACAACGAGGCTGGAAAGCTAAGGTCTGCCCAGTTGAAGTAGGCTGCAGAGGATTTGTAGCCACCTCAACATCCAGGCTTCTCCGAGAGATGGGAGTGCGGGGGAAGGCCCACAGGCAGGCAGTCAAAGACCTTTCCAGGGCTGCTGAAGTCAGTGGCTGTGGATAAAGAGGAAGGACTCTGTCGGATGAGTGATGGCATCTAGGGAGTGAGCCCGGGATGCCGGATCTCACTGCTGAACCCTCTGGAGGTGTCGTGGGTCAATTAGCGAAACATCGAAGAAGGAGGGCGCCCACTTGATAACCCTTAGGATGCCATCAATCATTCGACCAACCCACAGAGTCTCGAGTATGCAGAAAGGGATATTAACACCTTGTCCTACATAACAGATCTGAGATGGTCCAGGGGAGAACGTTCTACTGTCTAGGAGGAATCAGTCAGTCCATTTTCTGTATGATGTGACCTGTCCATTAAATGCGGTAAAATGGAGTGTCCCATCAATAGTGGGTGGGGGTTTACATGAAACACTAACTGTGTCATGGTATCCATGAGAAAGATGCTCTCCTGACCTCTGACGAAAGCTGGAATATGGGGGCAGGCGTCTAAGATTACATGCGAAGCAGAGGCCACTAATTACTATGCTGACTGTGTGCAATATGTGGTCAACATCAGTGAGTCTCTAAATCTATTATGTTGTGTATAGTGTTATATATGTCAAAATCTCCGTAAACGTTAGAAAGGTCGCCGATTAACACTTGCAACTCAGTGTTGTGATGGTTTTAAAAAAATTCAGAAGGTAGTAAAAAAGGTATTAAAAAGGTATTAAATTTTACTTAAGGATTGCTGTATATACCCTGATCTAAGATTACATGCGAAGCAGAGGCCACTAATTCCTATGCTGACTGATCTTTGCCCTTCAGAGTAGCAAAGAATTTGCGCATTTGTTCCATAAGCCATGGCGTCCTTGCTATTGCTCCGTCTATGGTGTGTATTCCCCTTATGACCGTGCTTATGTCCTGCTTGGACATTCTTCAACCCAGTGCCCTTCCTTTAGGCATCCAAAGCATTGTTCCCCTTGGAGGTGGGGCGCCAAGGGTTGTGTTCCCCTGTGGGAGTCAGCCTGGCAGCAGGGAACGTGACATTTGCGTAATCTGTGGCACCATCAACCGCAGCTATGCATTTGGCGAACACCTTTTGGTAGTCCCTTTTTCTCAGTTAAGCTGATATCAACTCGCTGGTCCCGCTGTTTGAAGTCAATCCTACTGTTGATGGGGGGCAGAGTGTTAAAGTAAAGAGTCTTTAGATCAGAGTTCAGACCTGAAACAGCAGTGTGAACTCTGATGTAATGATTCAGAGTCACAGACCAGTCTCCCTTCACATCAAAGTAGTGCCTTCAAAGATCTTCAAAGTGTCTGACATAATCATAAAAATGTTCCTTCCATTGGGGTCGTTTGGTTTTAAGCAAGGGATTGAGTCCAGCAATGAATGTTTTTCCTGCGGGGTAAGAGCATGCCACACACCATATGTGCTGTTA
Organism: Clupea harengus; assembly: GCF_900700415.2. Lineage (NCBI taxonomy): Eukaryota > Metazoa > Chordata > Actinopteri > Clupeiformes > Clupeidae > Clupea > Clupea harengus. The sequence goes on from NW_024880211.1 coordinate 10,429, forward strand.
GCAGACGTTTCATTGGGAATCCTGAGTTTACTGGTATTCTCTTCTTGTTCGAATCCGTCCCATCTCAGGTCCTGGTCAGAGTTGTCTATATTGCCAGGTCTAATCAAAATATACAGTGCCTTGCATACGTTTTCACCCCCTTGGATGTTTTACCCTTTTATTGCTTTTATAAATCAATCATGGTCAATATAAGATTCCATAAGTATTCACCCCCTTTAAAGTGACTGACCTAATTCAACAGAGGTCCAGCCAATTGGTTCTAGAAGTCTCACAATTAGTGAAATGGGGATCAGTGTGCAGTGAATGTGTCTCAAGGGATTGTAGTATAACGAGTATTCCTGGCTACCATTACACCATGAAGACCAAAGATCACTCCAAGCAACTCAGAGAAGAGGTTTTTGAAAAGTATAAGTCAGGGGAAGGGTACAAAAAATGTCCAAGGCACTAAACATCCCCTGGAATTCTATTAAATCCATCATCAAGAAATGGAAGGAATATTATTAGAGCATATTATAGAGCAGGCCGTCCTCACAAACTGAGTGACCGTGCAAGAAGGAGACTAGTAAGAGAGGCCACCAAGACACCTATGACTACTCTGAAGGAGTTTCAAGCTTCAGCAGCTGATATGGGAGAGACTCTGCATACAACAACTGTTGCCTGGGTTCTTCACCAATCAAAGCTTCATGGAAGAGAGCCACTTGAAAAAAGCTTCACTTTTGGTCTCATCAGACCACAGAACCTTCATCCACTTGACCATGGAGTCTCCCACATGCATTTTGGCGAACTCTAGTCGATATTTGATATGAGTTTTCTTCAACAGTGGCTCTCTTCCATAAAGCTTTGATTGGTGAAGAACCCGGGCAACAGTTGCTTATAAATGCATTACAACAGCGGCATGCAGTCTATAAAGAAACCTGCAAATACTTTGGATTTATACAACGCAGATCTAGCGGATGACTTTCCAGACGAACTAGCGCAGTTTATGAATTTCTCCCGAGTTGCTCTCACTGACCCAACAACACAGTGAAAGCTACTTTCATTAATATGGGAGAGGCATCTCCAAAGTGTTTTCCCAAATGTGGACATAGCGCTGAGGATATACCTTACATTGCCCGTTAGTAATGCCAGTGGGGAGAGGTCATTCTCCTAATTAGGAATTATTAGGCATAGACTGAGGACATCAATGTGCGAGGACAGACTGAACAATTTGACTTTAATGTCAATAGAGCATGACATACAGTACTGCGCCAACTGGACTTTGAAGAGCTCATTGATGAGTTTGCGTTGAGAGAGCAGAAAACAGGCCTTTTAATATCACTGATGGTGAGTCACATGTTTGTTCTATGTTAGGCCGCGGCTGCCAACACTCAACATGGCTCGATTATTGTAAAATAGATTTTTAAATAGCTTGTAAGCTAATTCAAATGCTTTCCACCCTGGAGATGTTGCACTGTATATCTGACTGTCTGCCTTCTTGTGTTTGGGTTTTTGAGTAACCTATAATGGTCATTCCCTGGCTATTTAGCCTTGTTTTTGCTTTTGAATAAATGGAAATATGTATACATTTACATTATTGGTTTACTATTGTCTACTGTACTGCACTACTACACAAACACATTTTGTCCTTGGCTTTAAACTGATCATATTTATAGAGTGCTTCTGTGGACTTTAAAGCACTGATGTGTCAGTGCACCTGGCGTGGGTTTGTGTGCGTGTCTTGATGTGCGTCGGGGCGAAATAGGGGCCTCATCCTGGTAGTTAGCCCCAGGCCTTAAAATGTCTTAATCCGGCCCTGAATGTACTGAGTGATGCCAGGTCTTGAACGGAACAGGTAGACATGCTTCCACAGGGAATGTCCAGCAGGTGAAACCGATTCAGACCTGAGTCTGAAGAGCAAAACTAGTGTTTTTTGTTTTTGTTATTACAGAAATCACAACAGAAATTGAAACAACTCCACTACACTCAAAGGATATAACAACAACTGCACTGATCTACGCGATCTGTATGTAGCAAGTGGGCAAGTAGTAATAGTTTGGTGTAACGACCCTCACTCTCATGTGTATCAGTGACAGGGAATCGGACCAGGGGTTCTTCACAGTGGCTTTTATTGTCTGCATTCACAATAGAAACAAATAATCCATAAAATCTTTACTGCAAACTCGACTGCTTACGTACGTCTCGAACAGGGATAGACTAGCTCTAAGGTACGGGAAGCGCAAACGCCCAAAATGCGTTAAAGTGAAAGAAAATAAACAAGCAGTCGCGCAGCCTCATATTGAACCTTAGTGAATGCAGTATAGTATTTGGGACATTTCCAGGTTTCACACATAACATCAAAAAAACATTGGATTACAATGGTATGTGAAATACAAATTTTGTTTGAATTCACTTAATCTAAAGTTAGGTTCATTTCAACTCTGTTACACCCACCCCCCACTGAATTCTGGACAAAATTATACACATGTTCGCAACACCATACCTATGACTCATCTGGTGTCATGGGACTACACACAAGGCCGACTCTAGAAGTATCCCTTAAGGATGCAGTGGACAGAGAGCGACATCAGAAACTCCCCCACCCAACCACCGGCTATAGAATGCCTTACACATTCTACGCTTGCCCAAAAACTGCCAAAAGACATACCAGTATGTATAAGTGTTCACATATTACAGTACTTCTAAAGACATTAGAAAGATGTGCAAAAAATGCAAATTAACTTATGCCCTAAGAGCTTTAACCACAGAGCTGCATATAGTCCGAACATTCTGCTGTAGTCGTCTGGCGACATCTTGTCTAGCTATCGTGTACAGGAGCCTGTTAACTGGTCGAAACCTAACACGACCTAAGCGTGTAGCGCGCTGTGGTGCAGACTCAGGCAGCTCAGTGGGTGCAACAGTGTGTGCAGTGTCGCTTAAAGAGTCAGAAGTAACTACTGACAAAACAGTGTGATGGTCACTAACAGTCGAGGCATCATCCCTAACAGTGTCAACTGTGTGTGCAGCGTCGCTTAAAGAGTCAGATGTAACTACTGACAAAGTGTGGTGGTCACTAACAGTCGAAGCATCATCCCTAACAGTGTGTGAGGTATGAGAGTATTCAGAGTGTGAGTCTGGGATCTTGTCAGTCAACACGACGTCAATCAGGTCAGTAGAAGGTTCCTTGGCACCTCCTTCAGGAAACTGTTGATTTGGGGTGTTCAGGTGACTGACCCATTCTCTGGTCCTCTCCTCAGACGCAGGCAGGACATCTGAGTAATTAACCGGTTCAGAGGCGCTCACAAGACTGTGCACATCATCAACTCCACATCGAGTCGCATCCGGCTGAACGGACACTTGAGTCTGAGTGTGCTCCGACGTGACTTGACCTAAGGCCATGGAATGGACAGAGACGGAAGACTGGACGGAGGACATTGAGAGGCCAGACTGAGAAGACTGTGGCACATCTTGAACAGGAAGAAAATTCACCAGCATAAGTAGATTGCGATGGACAATCCTTTCACGCCCTGTGACAGTGTCCTGTATTTTATATGTGTGCGTTTGAGGATTCATCTCAGTCACAGTATAAACAACAGACTCCCATCGGTCAGCAACTTTTCTCTTGCCCCTTTCTTTCTTATTGGCCACAAGTACTCTGTCTCCCATTTCAATTGTCGGCCCTTTTTCTTTCCTATTATACAGTCTTGCCTGTCTGCTCTGCTCCTTTGTGACATGCTCTTGAGCAATTAACATGGCTTCCTTAAGGTCCTCAGACAGCTTCGCGACATATCTGCCAAAGTTAGTCACACCAGGGTCAGTCAAGATGTTCCCAAACAGGATATCTACTGGAAGACGGGGCACCCTTCCAAACATCAAATAAAACGGTGCATATCCAGTAGTTTCATGGGCAGTGCAATTGTACATGAACGTGAGAGTTTGTAAGCGTCTCGGCCAGTCTTGCTTTGAGTCTGAGGGAAGAGCCCTGATCATATTGCCCAGTGTCCGATTAAAACGTTCGACACTGCCATTTCCCATCGGGTGGTATGGAGTAGTATGAGACTTTCGCACACCAGAGAACCGAAGAAGTTCAGCAATCAACTCGCTTTCAAAACTTGCACCTTGGTCACTGTGAATCCTCTCAGGGAATCCATAGACGCAAAAATACTTGTCCCAGAGGACTTTTGCCACTTGTTTGGCTGATTGATCCCTGCATGCAAAGGCCTGAGCCAGTCTGGTGAAATGGTCGGTCATTACCAAAACATCCACAGATCTGTTGTGTGAATCTTCAGCTGACCAGAAATCAATGCAAACAAGTTGCAGTGGTCGGGAGGTGACAATGCTTTCAAGGGGAGCTCTTCCTGCAGGCTCGGCCATCTTGCTCACTATACAACGCTGACATTGACGAACGTACTCTCTCACATCTCTATCCATGTGCAGCCAAAAAAATCTCTGTCTGGCAATGCTCAGGGTTCTTGACTGACCTTGATGACCCGCACTGTCATGTACTCCTTTCAAGACTTCAGCCTTCAGGCAATCAGGAACGACAAACTGTTGGCGTCTTGCCTTTGAAATCTGATCACGTGACACTCTGTATAAGACGTCATCACTCAGAACAAACTTTTCCCAATGTTTCAGAAGCCTCAAGACTTGACTCGACTCCTGTGCTCTTTCCCGTCTGGATGGTCTCCGGGATCTCCCCACAAAAAAACGAATGCGAGACAATGCATTATCTCTAGACTGTGCATCACAGAGATCTCCAACAGCAAAGGCAGGCAGGCTGGGCAGACCATCAGGAATGAGCTGGGGTAAGTGACCCACAAGGGCTGTCGCACGAGTCCTTGCTCCAGAGGTCCATTCAGTGTGTGACTGGATAACAGCAGTGACTTCCTGTGTGGACAAAGACTGAGCTGACGTGTGAAGGGACTGGGCATTTGTAGCTACAAAACGTGTTGGTCTCTCTGCCATTATAGACTGGTCAGTGGATTCTCTGAAAGTCTGTTGAACAGCTGTGTCAGACAAAACAGCAGCTTCTCTGGCAAGTTCATGAAGTGGTTCACTGATCAGTCTGCGACCGACACTTTTGCAAAAAGGGACACGACTGAGAGCGTCAGCAACAATGTTCCTTGGGCCTGGCACATACTTGATGTCAAAATTGTAACTGGCTAGTTTTGACACCCATCGCTGCTCACAACAGTCAAGTTTAGGTTTAGTCATAATATGTGTCAGTGGATTATTGTCAGTCCACACAGTAAAATCATGGCCTTTCAACCAGTGGCTAAACTTGTCACATACTGACCACTTCAGTGCAAGAAACTCTAATCGATGGGCTGGATAGTTCTTCTGTGACCGAGTTAAGGACTTGCTAGCAAATGCAATTGGTCTAGCCACTGAGTCACCTTCACGTCTTTGAGATAAAACGGCCCCAAGGCCATCCAATGAGGCGTCTGTAGACAGCAAAAACGGTTGACTAAAGTCTGGGTGAGCCAAAACAACAGAATCGATGAGGGCCCGTTTGAGTTCAGCAAATGCCCGGTCATGGTCAGCGGTCCAGTCAGTCAACTTTAGTTTGCGACTCACTACAGCACACTTTGGCTTTCGGCCTTTCTTCTGTCTCTGACCAGCCAGCAGCGAGAACAGGGGCTTCGCAAGAGCTGAGTATCCTGGGATGAAGTGCTGATAGAAATTTAGCATGCCAAGAAAGGACCGCACACGTTTCTCAGATGGCGTCACTCCGTCAGCCTCCATCAAGTCAGTCACAGCCATACTGCTTATGCTCTCAACTTTGCCTGGGTCAGTCGAAACTCCATGCTCGTCAACGATGTGGCCAAGGAATTTGACAGACTTCCTCAAAAAGTAGCATTTCTTAGGTGCCAATTTCAAGTTGTGAGCACGGAGTCTGTTAAACACCATCTCAAGACGTGCAAGGGCAGAACTTTCATCAGGAGCAAAAATCAAAAATATCATCTAGATAGCATAACAGACTTAGATAATTTTGATCACCAAAAATAGAAGTCATCATTCTCATAAAGCTCCCTGGACTGTTACAGAGCCCCTGTGGCAGCCTGTTGTATTCGTAGAGCCCCATAGGTGTAGTGAATGCTGAATACTTCCTATCGTCCTCATGTAAGGGCATGTTATAAAATCCTGAAGTCAAATCCATTGTGCTGAACAAGGAATTACCACCCAGTGCTGCCAAGCAATCGGCCTGATGTGGCAGAGGGTGAGCGTCCTTCAAAGTCCTCTTGTTCAGCCACCTGAAGTCAGTGCACACACGCAAATCACCATTCTTCTTCCAGATAAGTACTAATGGTGAGGCATACTCACTGGTTGACTTTCGAATTATCTCTTTTTCTTCCATTTCACTTAAGACTTGGCGCAGTTTTTGGTACTGGCTCGGTGGCACGCGTCTGAAAGGAAGTCTGAATGGCTTTTGGTCAATCAAATGGATTCTGTGAACAAACTCTTCTGCTTTTCCGCAGTCAAGGTGATCGCGTGAGAAGACATCCTGGTAACGAACAATAAGTTCTGACAACTTGTCTTTACATTCAGACGACGCATCACACAGGCTGATATCCAACTTACTCAGGCCAATGGACTCTAGCTTCTCCCCAGCACATCTCACATCAGGACAGACAGAGGTATCAGGCACGGTGGAAGTGCTTTGATGACCACTGACCAGGTCTAAATCTTCCAAAGCGACACAGGGTACCAGGTCAGCAAGCTTAGCGTTACGTCTCAAAAACAAAGGCTTTTCAGAGACATTCATCACTTTCAAAGGAACCCACCCATCTGCCCACAAGGGTGCAACAACTCTGGCGACCATGAGACCTTTGGGTGCAGACCGTGCTGACGTCGGCTCCGTCATCACTGCACTACCAGGAGACACGTGAGTGGGTTTCGGCAGTTTTCCCCACAAGAGATATTCACAGCCGGGTTGAAGGCAAGTGGCCGAGTTGCAACGCACTGTACCTATCTTGTCAGGCATTTCACCATCACCCCATCTATGCAAGCCAGCCAGCATGGAGAGAAAATGCTCGGTTTCAGTATCGGTGGATGACGGTGCTGAAACTGCTGTCCAGTATGTACTACACTTCTTTGACTCACGCAGTATGTGTTTGATCACATTGGTTCCAATTATCATGTCATCATGTTGTCCTTCAACTACAATCGTCGGCACAATCATTTTGCAGTCATTAACTTCCATATTAATGTAGAATGCTGACTTTGGATGCACTCGTCGACCTCCAACACCAATGAGAGTCACATCGGTGGAGAATCTATCTGCTTCACACACTGCCCCAGCAGAGAGCAGGTTACACATAGCAGTATCACTGACTGTACATGCCATTGAGCCACTATCTAGCATACCCCCAAGAGTCACTTTGCCTCCCACTTTCACTGGTACGTAAAATAAGCTGTCACTGCCACCCACATTCTGAGTATTTTGATACACAATGTTTGCTGATTGAAATTGAGAAGAATTGGAAAAATTAAAAGCTGAATCAAAAATATCGGTGTGTTAGCGAGTGGGAGGATTCTTTATGACCTGTATTGCCTCCCTCTGAATACAGGTCAGCTAGTTTCCCGAAGCTGGGCTGAGTTGGGCGCGGGCATTGGCAGTGTTTGGACAGTGCTGCCTTAGTGACCAGGGGCCAGACACTTGAAACAGAGATGGTCAGATCTGCAGTGAGACAGGGTGGAGTGATTAGTATCTCGGGGCGGCAGTGGTACAGGAGGGTAAAGAAGTCGTTTAGTAATCAGAAGGTTGCTAGTTCGACTCCCTGTCGAAGTGTCCTTGAGCAAGACACTGAACCCCCAATTGCTCCTGATGTGCAGTGTGCCATCAGTGTAAATGTAAAATGTGTATACATATGTAAGTCGCTTTGGATAAAAGCGTCTGCTAAATGACTAAATGTAAATGTAAATGTATCTCCACAAACTTTACACGGCGGCGAGCTGAAAGGGCTGGAGCGTTTCTGACTACGCTCAGGATTACGCGGCTCCACCCTGGCCAAGACTCTCTCCAGCATGCTCATCATGCGGCCAAGGACTCCATCATCAGGCTGCTGAGCATTCTGTAGCGGCGGGATGTGCCGCTGCGGCGGGATACGCTGCGGGCGCTGGACATGCTGCTGGACAAAAGCAGAGCCTGAGCATGAGCTAGAAGTCGTGGCATGAGAACATGGCGGATACATTGACTGGGGGTCCGTCCCATGAGAATCAGAGTGTGCACAAGTGTGTGAATCATTGTCAAGCACAGCTGCAGGGTAACTTTTCAGCTGTGGAACACTGTAAGACATCGCAGACGCTCCCGATTCCCTTTGATACTCATCTATCCTGAGCTGAATGTCCTTAGAGGTCCACTCACTGACAGGCTTGCATTTAAAAATAGAGGAAAGCTGTGGATCAGGACAGTGCTTTGCAAACATTTGTGCCACTTCTCCACTTATGTTCTCCATTCTCCTACCCTGACGCCGCAGTCCCTCATCAGCTGTGTCTGCTGCTTTGTTTAGTCTGATCCAGTAGTCAACTGGATTTTCTTTTTGCTTGGGCAGTGTGGTGTAAAAATCTTGCAACGGAAGTGATGATGAAGACTGACTGAAATATCGCATTAGAATGTCGTATATGAGATCTGGGTTCTGTTTCACATCAAGTGTGTCATCACTCCTCAGAGCTACTTTGACTACGTCTCTTGCCTTTCCTAAAAGCCTTCCTTGTATCTCATCTGCTTGTTCAGCTGTTGTGTAAGACTGTTTCTTAAGGTGAGCTTTTGTCATGGCAATCCATTCCTGAACAGAGTACTTGTCAGAACTATTTCCCCTAAAAGTCACAGGTTCACGTTCAGTGTTGACATGAACTACTACTTGCGTTGTGTCTTGTTGTGTAGGGCCTGGAGTCAGAACAGTCGCTGGTTTGTCAGTCAAAGGTGTATCATGTGCATTAGTACGATCAGTAAGTCCAGAAGAGAAAAGTCTAGCTGCAATGGAGTTACCTATTTGCTCTCCCAATTGGCCTATCATATCAGTTAGGTGTTGCATGGCAATGCTATCACTCACTGGAGTAGAAGTTTGTGCATTCTCCCTCAAAAACTGTTCACTAGGAGACCAGCCCGGGCTCACACTACGCCCCCTGTTCCTAACATCACCAACATGTTCTTGAAGACCACCTGCACCCTCACTTCCATACCCACTAGTCAATGTGTTAGCATTCAGACCATTCAAATGAACACCCCTGCCCCTATTTATGGAGAAGCCTTTAAACCCATCGCCCTGACTGCTATTTCCTTCAGCCATGTTACCTTGAGTAATACAGAATTAGAAATAAAAATAATAAGAGGAAAATATAAATTACTAATGCAGAATATTGCTGTCACACTACCTGAAAAATACCACTTAACTGTAGTATGATTTCGAAATATATCAATATTGCACACAGAAATTAAAGAGAAATGGCTAAACAGTGTACAGTAGTGTAGCTACACTTCATGAGATTAAACTACCATCGATATATTGCAAATGCAGTGTTAGAGTACCCCCTAGCGGTCATACGGAATCACCAGAAAATTCACGATGCACATCAGGAACACAGAGCAGCACCCACGGCGATCTGCTTGCGGAGCTGATCTAGATGATCCAAGAAGTCACGGCACCAGTGTAACGACCCTCACTCTCATGTGTATCAGTGACAGGGAATCGGACCAGGGGTTCTTCACAGTGGCTTTTATTGTCTGCATTCACAATAGAAACAAATAATCCATAAAATCTTTACTGCAAACTCGACTGCTTACGTACGTCTCGAACAGGGATAGACTAGCTCTAAGGTACGGGAAGCGCAAACGCCCAAAATGCGTTAAAGTGAAAGAAAATAAACAAGCAGTCGCGCAGCCTCATATTGAACCTTAGTGAATGCAGTATAGTATTTGGGACATTTCCAGGTTTCACACATAACATCAAAAAAACATTGGATTACAATGGTATGTGAAATACAAATTTTGTTTGAATTCACTTAATCTAAAGTTAGGTTCATTTCAACTCTGTTACACCTACTCCCTCTGCCGTTACCCAGTTAGTCTCTCTCTGTCACACCGCAATACGTCACTAATTGGGCAATGGGTTGCGATTGATTAGGCTACCTGACATATTACCCACAGGCTTATGTATAGGCACCCGGGGTCCTAAAGCCGGTAGCTCGTCAACACCACTGGTTCTGGGATTGTGTAGCAGAGTCACGGGTGCTGCGTGAAATAAACAGGTATGTCTGGGCAAAGGTTTCTTTAAGTTCTTCCGTCACTGATTACTAGCTTGCTAAGTGGCTACTTGTTTAACTATGGTATAGGAGGGCAGACGCTGGCAGAGCCGCTGTGTTTTGATGTACGTGTGTGGGCGTGACGCCGTGTGTGCAAAAAGGTACGTTATTGAACGTATTCGTGGTATTCTGTTTGTAGTATAATACAGACAAGTCATGATGTACTCTTTATGTATCCTTCACCAGTGTCTGCTGGGCACTGTTACCATAGCAGAGAGGGCAGTTATTCTCCAGAAGCCATCAGCCACAGTGTAGTAGCCATCTTGAAAAGGTACTGTATGCGTACCAGCAGGCCATAGCGGCCATTCATTTTGCGCTGACAAGTGACGACACTAATGTAGGCTGGCTGACTAACACTTTGCCCTGTATTGCTGTTTTTAATTGATGTAATGCCATCACCTCTCCCATGTGTGCTGCTTTTAAGGCTGTGGGATCTTAACAGTGTTTGTTTTATATGTTTGCAGCGTTAGACCCTCGCAGCTACCCAGGGCTGCTAGTTGCTGTTCTCTTTTAATGTGTATTTGATGCATTGGTGCCGCGTATAGTTTGTTTACTTTTTTTTTGTTCCTCTAGCCTATCGGCCTAAGTAGCTTGTGTAGGTACTACCTATTTAATGTGAGCCGCAGGCTAGAGTGGATTTATTTTGTTTGTTTTTCTTTTTTACTGTACTTCCAGTTCGTGTGTCTCCCTCCCCCTCCACAGCTAATAGCCTCGGTGCTTATAAGGCCCATTAGTACCTGACCTTGGATAGCCGGTCTCTGTAGTTTTTCTCACTCTAGTAGCCTACAGAGATTGCAGTGTGCATGTAGTTTGAACTCTTAATTGCCGTGTCACATATCACAGAGTGTCTTGGATATTGTAGTGCATTTTCCCTGAATCTAAAACACGTGTTATTTAGTGTGCACAAGACCACGTGTGTTAGAGACCTGGCCTGACATCAGTTCTCCTAGTGGCCCAGTACCGAGGTTCCCCAGTCCCCCTATTGTGTCTATGTATTTTTTTGTATTATATCTGGTGACCAACCAACGCTACTCGTGTCTACTATTTTTATACTTTCACCAAAAACTGGCAATAGTGTTATTGAGTTCCCCTTGCTCTGACATAATTTAGCCCACTTCAAGGGGTGGCGTAGTCAACAGTACCCGAGAGGGCGCTACATGTACAACTTCTCAAATGGCCTCGAATTTATAGCTAAAGTTGCGTGTAACCGTTGGACGTCATAATCAGCACCATATGACGTCTTATTATGCGAACCGGGTGATCCCTAAACTTGCCGAGCAAAGACAATCCTGACAAAACGAATTATTTTCTGGTGTGTTATGCATGTACTAAAGTGTACAAGTTTATCACTGAAAGACACCTACATGGATTTGAAAAATCCGTATAGGCTTAATGTCAATGTCATTTTCTAAGATTTTAATAGTAAGGGGAAATATTAAAACGTATTTACTGAATATAGGCCTAATATATTGGTTATTTTCCTGAACTATCAACTGTATACCTATATTCCTGAATTCTCTATATCCGATTTGGATTTGACCAAGAGTTACAACAACTGCCACTGTGTTTTATTTTTGTGTTCGTGTGCAGGCCCTCGTCATGGTTGAATAGGTCATGTTATGCATTTATTTGGAAAACTTTTCAAAACTGTTTTCATTCAATGACCAACAGTTACAACAACTGTTACTGCAGCCAGATAGCGCATAGAGAGAGATTGTAATGCATAGTATCCGATATAATTCAAGTAAAATGTCAAAACAAGCATATCTGATGGCACTCTTTTTTTTCACAGCCATGAGACATACAGAAGCTGACAACTTGAACTTATTTTGTATTTTATGATGTCGCCATCTACTGGCCACTGGTATGGAGGTAAGCAGAAAAAGATTGGTCATGAAATCAGAAGGCAGCAGTCAGGAGCTGGGCAGGCAGTAATGGCATTAATCCAGTTAGTGGGTGAAATAGAAGTCTGATAAAAGCCCCTGTTGATTACAGTTTTTTTTTTTTAAATTTTAATGTATGTTTATGCTTTTTTAACCAAATAAATATGTTTGTATGGATTTAAATGTTATAGCTATAAAGCTATAGTTTTGTTATTGGCCCCGGTTGTGTTCATGAATGTATAACATTTATGTCGGATTCATCGTGCCATTGAAATGAAGGATACCACTTTACTCAGCTACAGATCACAGATAATTATACATGAACACTGTCCCCAGCATATGTTGTCTATCAACCACATTAAGCTGTCAAGCAGTTCAAAACTACATAATATATGTTAGTTTATATATGTTACAGAGTTTTCCAACAGATTCTTCAAAAGGATATTACTTGAAGAAGATAATATAAGACTTTTTCTCAGAGGCAGATTAATTTAAGATTTATTAAATGATAAAATACAGAAATTGTTATCTGATTTCCCCATTTGGATATATTACATATATGCCATGTTGTAGTACTGGATGTCCAATATTGCTATTCAGTCTGTTAGGTGCATTATTCATTAAAGAGAGAATGAAACACAACTTACAGTACTATCACAAAAAGAATTATATTTTGTATGCAGATATGACTTTTAAAACAATAAAACATGACATTATCTCTTAGAATAACGGTGACAGCTTCCTCTTTTGAAGAAACTTAACAATATACAATTTAAGTGTGCTGATACCATATATTATAGGATCAAAGAGAGGTTGCAAAATCAAGAAAAACAGAGACATAAATACTGATACACCAAATGGTACTTGGTTGTCTGTCATGCGGACACTAATAAATTCAAAACAAGAACCAAAAAAAAAGTTCATAACAATCAACAAATGTGGTATGCATGTTTGAAGTGCTTTGTTTTGACACTCCTTGGATGCTTCTCTGCAGATTCTGAGAATCTTAACATATGAAAACAAAATCACAAAGAGCGGTGGGAACATATAAACAACCGTCATTAGGAGTCCAACAATGTTATTTATCAAAGTACTAGTGCAGGAAAGTTTAACTAGATCAAAATTTGTACAGTGGGTTTTGAATGACATTGCCACAAAATGACAGCCGAATTGTCAGTGATAAAACATTGCAAAAGAGCAGAAAGGATAAAGCCAGGCTACTGCAATGAGAATTTTAACCTTTCTTGGAGACATCTTGTCATGATAGTGTAATGGGGTGCATATGGCAGCATATCTGTCGTATCCCATTATAGCCAGCGTCACCAGTTCAACTACCAGAAGTGTGCAAACAAAATACCTGAATGAAACAGTTTACCAGAGAGATCGTGTATGACTGTGTAGCAAGCTTAGTCATAATATGTGGCAACAAAGCTGAGCTTCCGTATATTCCATTAAATGATAAATTGCAAATGAAAATATACATTGGTTCATGCAGGGCTCGTTCCTTATAAACAACTACAATTAAAAGTGTATTCAAGGCAATGGTTAAAATGTACGGTAGAAGAAAAACAGTAAAATATAAATATTTCTGATGGTCCATCTTTTCATACATCTTCAGAATGAAAGTTGTTTCAGAAGTTATGTTGTCCATGGTACTCTGCAAATATTTGATGAGAGAAATGACAAATGTAATGCACTCATATCATGAGCAACTCAGCAAAATGGTTTGTAACATTCTACAACACCCCTTCCCATGTATAACAGCATCAACACCATCTGCCAATACAAACTTTAAGTCTTTTGTTTTCTGGAAAATGAAAAGTATAGAAAAGACACGTTAAATAGCTGTAAATATAATAGTTACCCAAGCTCAGGTGCATATATGGTTTAGTGTGGCCCACTGAACAGAACACTATTTGGTGACAGTTGGAACATAGTTCTTATACTTCCAAAGATGGGAGGGACTTCTTCAGTCTGAAATGCAATATGCAAAAGGAGGACTGCAGTAGTGCTTAATTACATCAAGATTTCCACCCAAACCCACAATAACAACAGCAAACCAATCAGATCATGTTTCAAAAAGTATGAAGTTATATTCATAAAAGTATCAGTACATCATACGTCATTTCAGGATGAATGTAAAAAAAGATAGATGCTCCTAATAAAAGGGTGTAATATGCGAGTGTGTGTTATATTTCTATATAAGTTTGCATTTGGAAGTTCATTAAGTAGTCTTGAGGGATGCTGATAAGGATATTTTGTGTTGCTTAAGTTTCAATGTTGTTAAGTTCAATTATCTAGAACATGCAGTGTGGTATAGTAATTATCTAAAATACTGTATGTAATGTAGTGCTGTAGTGTCAGTGAGTGAAATGGCAATAGTAATCTTAAATCACCATCAATTGAATTTATGGCTTGTAATATGAAATACCAATGAAGACCTTAACTACCACTGTACTGCTCTGTCTATATGTTTTTGCTTCCTAGCGTTAATATAAATTAAGCAGCGAGCCAAACTCCTTTTTCAAGAGCCAGGAAAATGAGCCTTCTTGCTCCTTTATTGACCACATTGAATGGAGTAAAACTAGGAATAAAACAAAGTGGAAAAAAAGTGCTGAATTATAAAATACAACATAACAATATAATTAGCTATAATTAACATTACATTAATTAGCTAACATTGCTAATGTAAACAACAGTACAGTTGCAGCGATTTATTTGACTATTTAATCATATTATATACTATTTACATCAAAGTTATCACAACTTCAT
>NW_024880212.1:7500-20000 GCF_900700415.2 Clupea harengus
ACAACGAGGCCAGCGAGGAGGATGTGGACCTGGAGCAGCTGTTCCGATTCCACCTGAAGGGCCTGCACGGGGTGCTGTCGAAGCTCACACACCAGGCCAACGATCTCACCCACCGCTACAAGCAGGAGATTGGCATCGCGGGCTGGGGCCAGTGAGAAGACACACACCCTCGCGTGCGTACACACTTCTACCTGCTGCTTGAACGTTCGACCATGACACTTCCGCATAGCACAACGCGGAGATGAGTCGAACTTTATTTTGTAAAAAAAACTAAGACGTTTCGCAACGAGTTCACAAAGAAAGAAGAGAACGAGAGAAGAATGAAAGACTGTTTCCAGTTCTACTCCTCCACCCTGCGTCACGATGTGACAATTGGAGCACTGTTCTCCGGGAACTCGGTGACTCCTCAAACCGCTTATGATTTGCACTGATTCCGTTGATTTCCGCTTGACAGACGACAAGCCATGGCTTATAGATAATATTTATTCATATTGATAATGTATTATGTATGTTTGAAGACTTTTGAAATATTTTTAAAATATTTCTTTTGGAGTTAGTGTGCGGAAGACTAATGTCGAATGATGCTCTAACTATGATTTAACTGACAGGCGTGAGTGTGTGTTTATGTTATTAGTGTACACTACAAGAGTGTCAGAGTATGTCTGTGTGCACTTACATGTGCTGCAGTATCTGTGTAACTGTCCGACCTCTAAACACTTCACCAATCCTGTTATGTGTAACCAATGCTCCTTTCTCTAACCATGGAAGACTTTGTAACTACTGAAGTCAGTGAATGATCACATTTGTGAATGTGTGTGTGTGTGTGTGTGTGTGTGTGTGTGTGTGTGTGTGTGTGTGTGTGTGTGTGTGTGTGTGTGTGTGTGTGTGTGTGATGTGTACGGGGATGTTCAGTGATGGCTAGTGTGTTTACATCAGCCTGTGATCTGACCCTGTGAGAGTCTATGACCTGGAACCCTCTGAGAAGCCTTTAGAACCCTCTAGAACCATGATGAGACCCACGAGACTCTAACATCACCAGTAACTTGTATGTCAAATATTGTTGATGCTGTTTGTAAATAATTTTTTCCTATGTTGTTTTTCACTGTAAATAAAAGTTTGTGAAAACAGATAACATCTTTGCTGACTATTTCTTATGGGCAATATTAGGGTTTCTAATTTGTTCTAAGATGTTCTTTAGAAAGATATAAGCCAGTATAAAACCTCAGGCATTTAGAACCAAAGGGGAACCTACTGTAACAGAAGTATCACATGTTAATCAGATCAAATATGGTGCTGTGTGTGTGTGGGCACGCACATGCTCAGACCAGAGAGAAACAGGCAGTCTCTAGTCTAAATGGATTTATTGGCATTAAAGACTTGACCATAGAGTTAACCAAAGCTGCTCTGTTGTGACCGTCCTGCAGCGCTGCATCATCAGGCTAATCAATGATCCTTGAGTAGATGAGGCTACACTCATTAGACCAGCGTTTCTCAAAGTGTGGGGCGCAGAGACGTGACAGGTGGGGCCGAATGGACGCGATGAACGGGAGATTTTTTTTTTACCCCTGATCTATGGCAATGCTTTCACGCGCCAGGTAGCGAGCGTCTTGCTCCTTTATTTATGTCAGGTGAAAATGTATGAGTGAAACAATAATACACAAGAAACGGAAAATACTTAGAAGGTATCTTAACTAAACACTGCACGTTACTATTAGATTCATTACACCAAGAATCATACCAACAACAGATTACAGCACAGCTGTCTAATAAGTGCTAACGTTAGCCACCAACGGAGTTATGAATGAATGGTGTGCTAACGGTCACATATTAGAACGTATCTAAATGAATAATAATTACATTTTACGTTTCAACGAACTAACACAGTTCATAGAATTTAAAGATAGGTCACTTAAACATATTTATCACAGTGTGAGACAGCGAAAAAACGTAGTCATTGTTTTCGAGGGTGTGCGGGAAAGTATAATTGAATAGAGGCTTACTAGATATGTGCGTTACTAACTGTCACAGTTGTTCCTTATCCCACGAGTATGATGTCAGAGTAAAAGTCAGTCAACAGAAAGAAATACACAACTGTGTGCGTGTAGGGATGGATTACCGCCCATGAGCTCAGGGGGGCCCTAAACCAGAGCCTCTGCGTGAAGTCGCTGTTATTAACTTAGCTTGCTGTCAATTGTTTTTAGACTTTGTATTTGTTAGTATCAGAGGTGGCTTAAATATATCTCTTATTTGTGGTTGGAAGCGGTGTATTTTGTTACACGTCCTGACCCATGGTTTCATAATCCGTCCATGTGTGCGTGTCCATAACAACAATACACTACAACATGAAACATGAAATCACTCCAAGCAATATACATTTGCTGACCTAAATAAGATGATATTTGTTAATACTTGAGGTTATTTCAATAATTGACTATTTTAAGCTCGGCCTAACATTTTATGGGAGCGATGAGGGACAGGTGGGGCTTGAAAAGGCTCCCTTGTTCAAAGTGGGGAATCACAGAAAAAGTTTGAGAACCTCTGCATTAGACTGATCCTGGAGTAGGCTACACTCATTAGACTGGAGTAGGCTACACTCATTAGACTGGAGTAGGCTACACTCATTAGACTGGAGTAGGCTACACTCATTAGACTGGAGTAGGCTACACTCATTAGACTGGAGTAGACTACACTCATTAGACTGGAGTAGACTACACTCATTAGACTGGAGTAGGCTACACTCATTAGACTGACCCTGGAGTAGGCTACACTCATTAGACTGACCCTGGAGAAGGCTACACTCATTAGGGGAATCATAGTCAGTGCTGTTGATCAAAGTGTCTACTGTAAACACGAGAGCTGTCCTAACTGATTCCCTGCACCAGGCCCAGCCCCATTCAGTCGCAGCATCAGATCAAATGAAGTGTGGTGGTCAGTATAGCTAGGCTAACAGGCTAAACAGAGTATAGTTGAAGTGTGGTGGTAAGTATAGCAAGGCTAACAGGCTAAACAGAGTATAGTTGAAGTGTGGTGGTCAGTGTAGCTAGGCTAACAGGCTAAACAGAGTATAGTTGAAGTGTGGTGGTCAGTGTAGCTAGGCTAACAGGCTAAACAGAGTATAGTTGAAGTGTGGTGGTCAGTGTAGCTAGGCTAACAGGCTAAACAGAGTATAGTTGAAAAGTCAATGGGTGGGATTCTTTATGCCTCTAGTAGGCCTGTTATTGTCATCACCGATAATAATTAAGACCTTTGTCAGGTTTTTAATGGCACACACGACACACTGGAACACACACGTGCATATATGGAGGCGACACAGGACACACACACACACACACACACACGCAGGTAGGCCTGAGGTCGCGGTTAATTTATTTTCTGCTTTTTTCCCATCCTGGACCGTCCTTCCTCAAGGACCCGCCAGGAGCAGTGGGCAGCTTGTAGCGCCCGGGGACCAAGTGAAGTGAACTGTCCATCTTTGGTCAGGGATGGACATGTGTTCTGTTATTTTGCATGTTTTTTCTGTGGGGATGTCAGTTATATTCCATTAGAGATGTCTTATTGTTCTATTATTCTAGTTCTATTCCATTAGAAATGTCTTATTGTTATATTATTCTATTATTCTAGTTCTATTCCATTAGAAATGTCTTATTGCTATATTATTCTAGTTGTATTCCATTAGAAATGTCTTCTTGTTATATTATTCTAGTTCTATTCCATTAGAGATGTCTTATTGTCCTATTATTCTAGTTCTATTCCATTAGAGATGTCTTATTGTTTTATTATTCTAGTTCTATTCCATTAGAGATGTCTTATTGTTCTATTATTCTAGTTCTTCCCTGTTTATGAGCTGCCAATAGGCCTGTGTTTTAGACTGTATTGTTTTGGATTGTATTGTGTGTGTGTGTGTGTGTGTGTGTGTGTGTGTTGTGTGTGTGTGTGTGTGTGTGTGTGTGTGTGTGTGTGTGTGTGTGTGTGTGTGGTGTGTGTGTGTGTGTGAGTGTGTTTGTGTGTTCTCTGGACCTGAGCTCCATCTGTTATGGTTTGACTCTGAGTTCCTATAGATAAGAAGTGGTGTATGTGTGTTTGGTTGTGTGTGTGTTCGTGTGTGTGTGTGTGTGAGAGTGTCATGTGTTGTTATTCTGCAGAGAAACTGCAGCCGTACATTAGCAATGATTACAGTGTATGGTCTTAGATAGGAAGTGATGTGTGTGTGTGTGTGTGTGTGTGTGTGTGTATATGTTGTGTGTGTGTGTGTGTGTGTGTGTGTGTGTGTGTGTGTGTGTGTGTGTGAGAGTCTTATGTGTTGTTATTCTGCAGAGAAAATGCCTGTTATTGTCATCACCGATGTCATTTATATTCCATTAGAGATGTCTTATTGTTCTATTAATCTAGTTCTATTCCATTAGAGATGTCTTATTGTTCTATTAATCTAGTTCTATTCCATTAGAAATGTCTTATTGTTCTATTATTCTAGTTCTATTCCATTAGAGATGTCTTATTGTTTTATTATTCTAGTTCTATTCCATTAGAGATGTCTTATTGTTCTATTATTCTAGTTCTATTCCATTAGAGATGTCTTATTGTTCTATTATTCTAGTTCTATTCCATTAGAGATGTCTTATTGTTTTATTATTCTAGTTCTATTCCATTAGAGATGTCTTATTGTCCTATTATTCTAGTTCTTCCCTGTTTATGAGCTGCCAATAGGCCTGTGTTTTAGACTGTATTGTTTTGGATTGTATTGTGTGTGTGTGTGTGTGTGTGTGTGTGTGTGAGAGTGTGTGTTTGGTTGTGTGTGTGAGAGTGTGTGTGTGTGTGTGAGAGAGTCTCATGTGTTGTTATTCTGCAGAGAAACTGCAGCCGTACATTAGCAATGATTACAGTGTATGGTCTTAGATAGGAAGTGGTGTGTGTGTGTGTGTGTGTGTGTGTGTGTGTGTGTGTGTGTGTGTGTGTGTGTGTTTCGGATGCGTTAGTTATTACTGTCTGTGGGCATAGATAGGATGTGAGGTTGGAAGATAATAAACAGGTACAGTCCAACACCAGGACACAGATTGTGGTGATTGCCCTGTTTGTGTGTGTGTGTGTGTGTGTGTGTGTTTGCGCCTATATGTGAGAGAGAGCATGGGTAAGAATGTTGAGGTGTGTTGTTATACTTTGTGTGTGTGTGCATGCGTGGGCTTATGCTGCATGTGTTTATGGTATTTGGTTAAATGTGTATATGTGCAGATTCATTTGTTCACTACAGTTGTTGTTGTTGTTGTTGTTGTTTACATTCAGTGCGCTCCACAGATTCTACAGTGTGTGTGTGTGTGTGTGTGTGTGTGTGTGTGTGTGTGTTTGTGTAGTTGGTGCATATTAAGAGCATACTCTCTCTCTCTCTCTCTCTCTATGTGTGTGTGTGTGTGTGTGTGTGTGTGTGTACTTGTGTAGTTGGTGCATAAGAGCATACTCTCTCTCTCTCTCTCTGTGTGTGTGTGTGTGTGCGTGTATGTGTGTGTGTGTGTGTGTGTGTGTGTGTGTGTGTTTGTGTAGTTGGTGCATAAGAGCATACTCTCTGTGTGTGTGTGTGTGTGTGTGTGTGCTTGTGTATACATCGGCACTCCCTCACGGTTACCATTGTTTCTGAAGAGGGAGATATTAACAAACCATTTCACCTGAAAGCTGAAACTTCTCAGGAAATGTTTTGAAACCTCTCTCCCTCCGTCTGCCCCGCCCCCACCCCCAACACACCCCCTCCTGTCTCCCGTCTCACTGACCGAGGAAAGTGGAATTTCAGTCACGCCCTCGCCTCGAAACCACCTGGGCTATAAAGCCAGCGCGAGAGGCACAGGTAGCCAGCACACGCCGAAGAGTAACACGGGAGGAAAGAGCACGAGACTCCCCCTAAACGAAGCGAAGACTCTGCACATCTGAAACTAGAGCCTGACAGGACGAGTCACTTTACCCGTCGAATTTCTCCTGTCTGCTAAACTTGAATACGTTCGCTTTTATTTCTTCTGCTACGTTTGAGAACGACACACAGTCGGTCAAAATGATGCAAATGGTCGAAACCTACACGCAGAAGAACTCTCTGCTGAACGCCATGAATGGCTTCATCGGCGCCGTGAACAACATGGACCAGACGGTGATGGTTCCCAGCCTGCTCCGCGACGTGCCACTGGAGCACGAGAAGGAGCAGGAGGAGCGCTCAACCGGGAACTACCTGCGGGACGCCGAGGTGGACATGTTCGGCTACTACACGCAGCTCAAGGCCATCCGCAACGACATCCAGTGGGGAGCCCTGGGCCGCGCCGAGGAGATGCGACGCAAAGAGAAGGAGAGCCTGGCACAAGAAGCCACACGCGCCAATGACAACGAGGCCAGCGAGGAGGAGCAGGTGGACCTGGAGCAGCTGTTCCGATTCCACCTGAAGGGCCTGCACGGCGTGCTGTCGAAGCTCACACACCAGGCCAACGATCTCACCCACCGCTACAAGCAGGAGATTGGCATCGCGGGCTGGGGCCAGTGAGAAGAAGACACCCTCCTCGCGTGCGTGCACACTTCTACCTGCTGCTGCCTGAACGTTCGACCATGACACTTCCGCATAGCACAACGCGGAGATGAGTCGAACTTTATTTTGTAAAAAAAACTAAGACGTTTCGCAACGAGTTCACAAAGAAAGAAGAGAACGAGAGAAGAATGAAAGACTGTTTCCAGTTCTACTCCTCCACCCTGCGTCACGATGTGACAATTGGAACACTGTTCTCCGGGAACTCGGTGACTCCTCAAACCGTTTATGATTTGCACTGATTCCGTTGATTTCCGCTTGACAGACGACAAGCCATGGCTTATAGATAATATTTATTCATATTGATAATGTATTATGTATGTTTGAAGACTTTTGAAATATTTTTAAAATATTTCTTTTGGAGTTAGTGTGCGGAAGACTAATGTCGAATGATGCTCTAACTATGATTTAACTGACAGGCGTGAGTGTGTGTTTATGTAATTAGTGTACACTACAAGAGTGTCAGAGTATGTCTGTGTGCACTTACATGTGCTGCAGTATCTGTGTAACTGTCCGACCTCTAAACACTTCACCAATCCTGTTATGTGTAACCAATGCTCCTTCCTCTAACCATGGAAGACTTTGTAACTACTGAAGTCAGTGAATGATCACATTTGTGTGTGTGTGTGTGTGTGTGTGTGTGTGTGTGTGATGTCTACGGGGTGTGTGTTAAGTGATGGCTAGTGTGTTTACATCAGCCTGTGATCTGACCCTGTGAGAGTCTATGACCTGGAACCCTCTGAGAAGCCTTTAGAACCCTTTAGAACCATGATGAGACCCATGAGACTCTAACATCACCAGTAACTTGTATGTCAAATATTGTTGATGCTGTTTGTAAATAATTTTTTTTCTATGTTGTTTTTCACTGTAAATAAAAGTTTGTGAAAACCGATATCATCTTTGCTGACTATTTCTTATGGGCAATATTAGGGTTTCAAATTTGTTCTAAGATCAGAATCAGAATCGTAGGGTTTGCACCTACCTGGAATTTGTTCTGGTGTATAGGTGCATACAGTGAACGTAAAACATACAAACACAATAAGTACTACAATACAAAAAAGCAGTGCAAGAGTGCAAAAGTGGATGTGCAATGTGCAGTGTGCAATGTAGTGTGTCACAGGCTTGAGGTGTGGGGGCGGGATAAGTGACCACGTCAGGTGGGGGTCCCGGGCCTTGTTGATAAGGCCAACGGCAGCCGTGAAGATGCTGGTGTGTGCATCTGCATCTGTGCATCTGTGTGTGTATGTGTGTGTGTGTATATATGTCTGTGTGTGTGTATGTATATGTGTATGTGTGTGTATGTATGTATGTGTGTGTGTGTGTGTGTGTGTATGTGTGTGTGTGTGTGTGTGTGTGTGTGTGCGTGCGTGTGTTTGTGTGTGTGTGTGTGTGTGATCAGGGGCACTGCTGCCATCTAAAAATATAGTGGAGTCTGTGCACATGCCAGCAAAGAGAGACGTCTTGCGCAGCGACCTCTCTCTCTCTCTCTCTCTCTCTCTCTCTCTCTCTCTCTCTCTCTCTCTCTCTCTGTGTGTGTCTGTGTGTCTTTAATTATCACTCCCTTTGGTCTAACAGTGAGGTCTTTGTGCACATTGGAGAATGTGTGTGTGTATATGTATATATGTGTTCATGTGTGTGTGTGTCTGTATGTGTGTGTGTGAGTCTGTGCATACAAGAGGTTGCAGCCACAAAGATTGAATGATAATCCTCTATGGTCTCAGATGGGAAGTAATGTGTTTATACGTGTGTGTGTGTGAATGTGTGTGTGTGTATGTGTGCAGTGTATGTGTCTTATGTGTGAGTGTGTTTGTGTGTGTATGTGTGTGTGTGTGTGTGTGTGTGTGTGTGTGTGTGTTTCTGATGCGTTAGTTATTACTGTCTGTGGTCATAGATAGGAAGTCAGGTTGGAAGATAATAAACAGGTACAGTGGATTGCCCTGTTTTTCTGTTTGTGTGTGTGTGTGTGTGTGTGTGTGTGTGTGTGTGTTTGCACCTATATGTGAGAGAGAGCATGGGTAAGAATGTTGAGGTGTGTTGTTATACTTTGTGTGTGTGTGCATGTGTGGGCTTATGCTGCATGTGTTTATGGTATTTGGTTAAATGTGTTTATGTGCAGATTAATTGTTCAGTATTGTTCCAGTACACAGATTGTGGTGATTGCCCTGTTTTTCTCTCTCTCTCTCTGTGTGTGTATGTGTGTGTGTGTTTGTGTGTGTGTGTGTGTGTGTGTGTGTGTGTGGTTGGTGCATAAGAGCATACTCTCTCTCTCTCTCTCTCTGTGTGTGTGTGTGTGTGTGTGTGTGTGTGTGTGTGTGCTTGTGTAGTTAATGCATAAGAGCATACTCTCTCTCTCTCTCTGTGTGTGTGTGTGTGCTTGTGTAGTTAATGCATACGAGCATACTCTCTCTCTCTCTCTCTCTGTGTGTGTGTGTGTGTGTGTGTGTGTGCTTGTGTATACATTGGCACTCCCTCACGGTTACCATTGTTTCTGAAGAGGAAGATATTAACAAACCATTTCACCTGAAAGCTGAAACTTCTCAGGGAAATGTTTTGAAACCTCTCTCCCTCCGTCTGCCCCGCCCCCCTAACACACCCCCTCCTGTCTCTAAGGTGTGTGTGTGTGTGTGTGCAATTCTATCCCTGAGAGTTCACTGACCTAAGAAAGTGGAATGTTTTCAAAAACTTCCGGCCTGATAAGAACATTCTGTTTTTCTATCTGATTTAGGCCTACCAGAAGCGTTACTAACACACACACACACACACACACACACACCACACACTCCAAGGAGTTGTGAGAAATGTAGTTTTATACAGAACAAAAATCTCTGATAAAGCGAGGTCGATGTATTATGCGTTTCAGTGCCACATGTTCCTCTTGAGGCACTGTAGTTGCACGGAGCCAGCAGCCTAGCATGTGATTCCACATGATGAAAGGATGGTGTAAACACCGTTGTGTCAGTTGTAGCAAAGTTAGAAGTAAAAATGGAAAACGAAAGCTCCACCTTGCCCACTAATGTTAGCACTCGCTGCACTTTCTTCAACACAGACCCTGACGACTACCACTGTGTAAGTAGGTCATCACGAAAAGTGTTTGTGTCTCGCAAGCTGCTTGCAGTAAACGTAGCTAACGGTCCAACTAGCTAGCAAAAGCTTCCAAATGAAGTTTCACAGAGGATGCCGATAGTAAAACCTGGTAAAGCGTTCTGGCAACAGCTTTTATTCACGGCAAATACAAACGTAGCAACTTTTTTAGGTGTCATTTTGAAGAGCGTCGACTTTGTTAATTGGAATGAAATGCTTGCTATTAAAGTGGGGGCATTATTAGCTGGCCAACTAGCGGACACACCTTTGTGGTATTGTGGTCTATGACACTGGGGGAAGGAACGCGATTATTATTTCGCTAACTTGGCTCCGGAATTTCATGTACTGATCATGACCTAATTTTTGCCGTCAGCATCGGCTTCACTTTACAGGAAACTTAAATCGCGAAGCATGGAAAACATGTCAACATTATTTGTGGTTTTCCAGCGAGGAAAAGACCCAGCCATGCAAATCTACTTTGCTCTTCGTGACACTTTCCAGTTCCGTAAACGCCTTACGAAGGCTATATCTGCCTCACAGAGACTTATTAGGATTTATTAACACTTCCTGACACGCATGGGCTCGAGGCAGGTATGTGTCCCTTCGGCGGCATTGCCTTCTGGCGGTATAGACTTGTTTGTGAACTTGCCCGTCAACATTTCTGTCACGCCCATCACAACCCAGGGCTGGGCAGCTGCTTTGAGCCGTTGACAGTCGGTATCTGAAGCGGAAGAGTTACCGGGCCATAGCTTGCCTGAGGCAGATAGCGAGCGGAGATTCCCTGCTGATAAAGCGATTTGTTTTGTAAGCAAAACAAAAGGCCTTAGTCGCCAAGGCCACCCTTCACACATCTGCTGTTCTCGTTTGTGTTTTTGTTGGACTGATGTGTACAGTCGTCTTAAGAGAGCGACCAGTGCAGTATCTGTGTCCCAGTGTCCGTGTCCGTGTCCGCCCCCCCCCCCCCCCCCCTCACTGAAACTCCTTTAGAAGCATCACTGAAACACACACACAGATCACTGAACAGCATCCTGTTTCTCTAACCTTAATTGACAGCAGTGTACACTGAAGTCCGATGTGCAGATTTGTGTTTGAGTGAACTGTGTTTAACATGCACACACCCTACGCACACACACACCCTACACACATGCACACACCCGAGACACACACACACACACACACACACACACACACTGAACTCTGATGTGCAGATTTGTGTGAGTGAACTGTGTTGGGGCTGCACATTCAACATGTAGGCCGCTCTGCAGAGTTCTTAGCCAGCCGGCCTCTTTTCTTCAGAAGGAGTAGAACTATTATATTCCTATCTACCCCAGCACAAGGGGTATGTATTCCTATCTACCCCAGCACAAGGGGTATCTGAGCATTGTTGTTCCGGAAGCAGTTATTATTAGTGCCAGAGGCCTGAATGAGTGTATTGGTCTGAAATGACCAACACACATCCTGAGCTTAGTCCATCAGTAACAGAGCCAGTGTGTGTGTGTGTGTGTGTGTGTGTGTGTGTGTGTGTGTCTCTAGGGTGTGTGTGTGTAGGGTGTGTGTGTGTGTGTGTCTCTCGAGGGTGTGTGTGTCTCTAGGGTTTGTATTGGTCTGAAATGACCGGCACACATCCTGAGTTTAGTCCATCAGTAACAGAGCCATTGTCAGAGTGTGTAAGAAGGCCTAAGATCCAAACCTTAGGTGTGTGTGTGTGTGTGTGCGTATGTGTGTGTGTAGGGTGTGTGTGTGTGTGTGTAGGGTGTCTATGGATGTTTGTTTATGCTTGCATGCACACAGATGTGGCGTACTGAGATCCAGGGATGTTCACCTTGAGCCAAATGGCCCTTTGTTCTCTGTGTATGATCTCCAAATCCTCTTTGTAATTAAAGTCCTGTGTGGGTGTGTGTGTGTGTGTGTGTGCACTTTCGGTCGGATTGATCTTTGCCTTTTGAGCCACTGAGAGAAAGAATGCTTCTCTTACTTGGAATGACACAAAACCTGTGCATGCATAACACGCAAACACACACACACTCACATGCACACACACTCACATACACTCACATGCAAACGCATACGCAAACACACACACACACTCACATGCACTCACACTCACATACACTCACACTCACATACACTCACATGCAAACACACACACACTCACATGCACACACACTTACTTGCACACACACACACAAACACACACTCACAAGCACACACACTCGCATGCACACACACTCGCATGCACACACACTCGCATGCACACACACTCGCATGCACACACACTCGCATGCACACACACTCACATGCACACACACTCACATGCACACACACTCACATGCACACACACACACAAACACACTCACATGTACATGCACACACACTCACACACAAACACATACACTCATACACACAAACACGCACAGAAATACACACACACTTGCGCAAGCACCTGCTACACCCCCCCCCCGCACACTCCCCTACACCCTCATACACACTCACTCACATACACAGATACACACACACACACATCTGAATGTCTTCCTTCTAATTATATATATATATATGTGTGTGTGTGTGTGTGTTTGCAGGATGTCATTTTGACAGTTAAGAGAGCCACAGGGACCTTTTCACTGATTGGATGGTGAGTACCCTGGCCTGTCGCCATAGAAACCGCTGCTGGGTCAGAGGTCATGAAGGCCATGACTTTGGTGTCATGTAGATGTGTTCTGACCTCTCCATGTTCTGACCTTTGACCTTGCTCTCTCCGGCAAAAACTGGGGGTGGTAACATTGGGGGGGGTGGGGGGTTGGCGAGGGGCAATAAGTCAGGACTGCCTCTTCACCCCCGGGTTGTAGGGTGCCCTCCTCCGCACACGCTG